>NC_141027.1:27822500-27862500 GCF_052040795.2 Danio rerio
GAGAGTTCAGGGTGACAAACGACAACTATGTGAAAATGCTGTGCCGTATGTGGAAGGAAAAAACACCATAAGTCAATTCTTTACTGTATAATAAAACTGAAATGGTTTAAATTACATATTTTGTATAGCCTGTTCAAAATGTAGTAAGTGTTAAAAATAGATTCAAATGTTGTATAAATAATTTGACAGTACGGAGTAAAAAAAAAAGGAAGAAATAAATATACATTAAGAATTATAAATCATTTATTCATTTTTTTTTTCAGCTCAGTCCCTTTACTAATCTGGGGTCACCACAGCAAAATGAACCACCAATTATAAATTATATTATAAAATGAAAAATGAAACCTAATAATAATAATTATGATAATAATAATAATGTATTATATTATATTATATTATATTATATTATATTATATTATATTATATTATATTATATTATAATGTATTAATAATAATAATTTATTTAATAATTATAAATAATAATGATAATATCAATAATAATAATAATTATTATTATTATTATTAATAATAACAATCTAAAAAAAAATCTTACAGCCTTATAGTGTTTATTTAAATTTTCTAATCAGCTCAACTTAAATCAATGGCCTCTATGCACATCTTTTTAGAGCCAATGATAAACTTTAGAAGAAAGCATAATGTAACTATTTTTAATGTCACAGGGTTGTTTTTACAGCACCAATGTTGTAATGTTACAATATATTTAGTTAAATACACTTCAGCATTCATTTAGTTGTTCAAGCTTAAAACAAGATAAAGGACCGTTGTAACCACTAGCGCTTTCAGTATTAACAGACAAGAGCAGAAATCCCATTGAAAATACTGTAGTAAAATAAAATATCATAATTGAAAGACATGGCAGGGGGAAATGGCATTTAAAGCAGTGCTTCTTTTCCGATCTGAGACCCACTTCATATCGTATATCTAACAGGCAGTGAAGATCACTGATTTTTTAAAGAAATCAGATCTTAAACATGACCATTTTGTAATGAAAAGACAGTTCACCGGAAACCCTTGGGCTGAAAATTAAAAGTCTGTGTGCATATAACCTATTAAGCTGACTAAAAATAATAAGTTAAACATTTGTATGACTTAGATTTATTTATACTATATAATTTGATAAACATATTAAAATAAAGTGTTAACATTACCTTTTCATGTCATTTTTCAAGTGCAGAATGTGGAATTGTGGAAAAGTACAACAATTTTGGAATTAGGTGTGTGTTATCTCACCAAAAAGATTAAATATTCTGTACAGGTGAACCTATACTATTACTGAGTGATGATTCTACATTGAATCTCATCAAGCTACAAAAAGCTGTTTGGATGGCTGGCTACTACTAGCATAACATTGGCTTCCTCCACATAATTTGGACACATACAAGTGGTTGGTACAACGTCAGGACATTATAATGTTGGAATTATCCACAGCTTGAGTGAACTTGGGACAAATGTGTACATTACAGATCTGGACTGAGCTGCTGACAAAATATCCATGTTTATTGCACAAAACAATGATCAGGATCCAAAATGACTGCCTTATTTTGTATAATTATATTCTGTAGGTCTCATTCTTGATACTGTACTTTTGTTATTATGATTGTTTTCTTTTTAATGTTTTTCTGTTCACTTCTAATCATTGGTTACCTCAGTGTATAAGATCATATGGGAGGCCGATGGAGGTAGCCGAATTAATATATGTCATTATGTTGTTTTTTCAGCCTGTACTAATGCTTTTTTAATAATAATAAAATATAATACATAATCAAAATTCCAGCTTAAAGTAATTATAACAAAATTATTACACAATGACCAAATTATTAAAATACTTGATAAATAATGCACATTAAACATTATAGATATTAGATATAAACACACACACGCACACACACACAAATAAGAAATTTGTTTATGCAAAATTGTATTGCTCATACACTATTTATAATCCTCTCAAAAAAAAAAAAAAAAAAAAAAAAAAAACTTTGACTTTCATTTGCCATCAAAACCAAACTAAAATTATAACCCTGGTTTTTTAACACACACATTATGACCGGGGCAATTTGGCCTAAAATCGAAATCTCGATTCATTGAACATTTTAATTCAATTACGATTAATGAACGGTTATTTTATTTATTTATTATTTTTGCCTTCGTAGGTCACTGATAGCAGGGCCAGACAGAATCTGCGGACGTTTCTTGCTCTTTCTACGGAGAATTTTGGTAAAAATCTGCGGATTTCTGTGGAATTATTTTGGGAGTATCCAGCAGAGTATCAGAACTAAAACCTATATATATATATATATAATAAAAAGTAATAAATTAGTGAATAAAAACTGAATAAATTCAGATTTACACATTTACTTAAGTCAATAAACAGAATTAATGATGGGCTAAAAATTTGCAGATATCTGCGGAATTCTGCGCGTGCAGATTCCGTGTGGGCCTACTGATAAGTTTTGTACAAATATGCTTACATATTACAAGATAGACATTTTTTAATGAAGGGTACATTACAAATTTTTAAATAAATAAAGGAAACCTATACTATCTACTATCTATAAGGTATTTATTAAACATCAATGTTAAACAACTGAAATAAAAACACACATTGCCTAAAACCAAGACTCACAAATAAATAACTTGCACTTTTGGAATCAAAATTAATTATTTTTGAAGTTTTTCATCTTAAAAGTAGAAAATAAGCAGTATCTCTTCTGAATAACTCTTGTATATCCTGTAAATAATATTTTAAATATCTTCTGTAAACAAATATTTTAAGGTAAATAATAATTTTACTGTAATGTAAAATCTGCCTTCTCAAGTCATCTCTGGTGCAGCTTCCAATCATCTTCAATGTAGTGCAAATGTGCGATGTGTAGTAAAAGTTTTTTGAGATGTGCGACCAAGAGTTTAAATCAGCCTTAAACAGAAAGTAATTGAAAAAAACTGACCTGAAAAAATTAGATTAATAGGTTCTGAAAGTGGATTACTTTTCGATTAATTGTCCAGCCCGAACACACAGGTTGTTTTGAAATGCAAACTAGCGCATATTATATTAATTTCTCAGTTGCACATTTAAAAATATTAGAAATCCTATAATACATGTTTGCATTATATGTATCAATTTTACACTGTTAAATAGCATGGCATAAAAAAGTTGCAAAAACAAAGCATACACAAGTGGATAATATCCGAAATCAGCAACTTAAAAAAGAGAGACTTTCTTTATCACTATATGATTTATGATGATTGTTAAATACTGAAGACACAGGGCTCTTGTCTTAAAAGAGCAATGAGAAATGTAGACTATATTTAAACACAGAGAGAGGATCAGGCCATGAAAACTCAGCTATCTAGCATGTGGCTATAATATGTTCTAATTAGTGCGCCAGAAAAAAACGGAAAAAAGCCAGAAAAGTACAACAAAACAAGGCTAATACCCAGAGTAACCTGCTATAGCCTGGCACAGCTGTATTAGCATGATCTCACACCTGACAATCTGTGCTCTGCTCTGCCTCCTGTCAATCAACACATCAAAATACAACACTTTCTGGCCAAAACACTGCACTATAATCACATATCAGACACTGACTTTCTTTTCTTCGAGACTTGCTTTGCGAAATGCCTGAAAAATGCCCTCTTGTCGCCAAATGTGTGTGTAATGATTTGTTTTATGAGAAACATAAAATGGTCCATTGTTGGCAAGGCAAGTTGTGATAGGAGAGTGCTGTTCTGGATCATGACAGGATAGTGTGAAACAGTGTGCATGTGTGTGTGTGAGTGTGTGTGTGTTTGTTTGAGGAGGAACACAGAGTATGTGAGAAACAAGGCCAGAAATCAGAGCGAAGAAAGACTCGTCCACCCACTGATGTCCAATATCAGCTTAACTAGCAGTTGGAGGACACTGAGCTTGTGAAGGGATGTCTTATAAGTGTGTGCTAATTTAATGTCTATGATAATACTGTAATTGTCATTTTAACTGTGTGTGAGCTGACCTTTGAGTTCATCACTGTAAAAATAAAACAGAACTTATTTACAGGCCAAAAGCATTTGCTGCCTGATATAAGAATGCAATGAGAAAGTTACTAAATAAATGCTGCAGGACATTCATGGAAAAATCAAGGAAAATCAGCTTCCACAAAAATATTAAGTAGCAAAGCTGATACAAAATATGAAACATATTTTGCAACACTTAAAACTGGATTGCTGTGTAGGATTTTCGCCGCATTTTGCGACAGGACAGTCTATACCAGAGATGCCTTCAAAGTATGGCTTCAAAATACAGATGATGCATAAAACAAACAGTACCTCCACATTTTAAAACAGCAACAGAATAATTCACAAATAAATTCCTTCATTGAATTCATTCATTATTCTTTTCAGCTTAGTCCCTCTATCAATCAGGGGTCGCCACAGCGGAATGAACCTTCAACTTATCCAGCATATGTTCTACGCAGCTAATGGCCTCCCATCCGCAACCCTATTCACACTCAAGTAACATATGAAATAAAACATCCTCGTCCACCATGCAAACTAATTATCCTCATGAAACAACCATCTTTTGATAGCTTATTTGAACCTCCTTAAGTATTTTATTTCCTTAATCGATTTTGATAATTTTATCTACATGATTGCACTTGTATATAAAAACATTAAAATCTAAACCCCTATATGAGTGCTGTTGCCTCACCATTTGAAAATAGTTCACCATATAACTACATTATTAAACAATTTACGTACCATTCCTAATTTTTTAAAAAACATACTAACAGTTAACATGCATGATTCTTTAAAACACTCTTTAGGCAAATGTGCTCTAGAATGAATTAAAAAAATTATTCGTACTAATTTATTTTGTGCCTTTTGCAATTTTTCCTTAATACTCTGAGCAGCTACTGTACCAAAATGAGGTAGCATAATCAAAATGGGGTGGAATTAAAGCTCCTGCCAATAATTTTAAAGAATGAACATCCAACAGATCAGCTTGCCTTGCTAAGAACTTAATTTTTCCACATATCTTTGTAAAAACCTTTCTTGCCATAGCATCTCCTGATAATTTTCATCTATTAAACATCCCAAATAATTCCCAACATTTTTCGACCCAATTTTCCAACCATTAATCCTAACTACAAAAACTATCATCTTTCTTTAATTTCACTCTTGAAGCAAATAAAATAGCCTCTGTTTTACCTATGCGTAAAGAAAGTTTATTGTCTAAAAACCAGTTGTACACATTTTTAACTAGGAACTCATGATTTCTTCCAGGGCCCTTTTGTCTTGATGAGATACTAAAATAGCGGCATCATCAGCATCAAGATAGAGTTCCTCTGAACACGCTATTTTTAAATCATTAATATATAAAAGAAAAAATAATGGACCTAAAATACTTAATTGAGGAACTCCACAATTGATTCATAAGGGAGCAGATAGTATACCCTTTATGTCAACTCTCTGGCTTCTATCATGCAGATAGGATTGAATCCACTTTAGAGACGCTTTATCAAACCCAATTGCCTTTAATTTGTGTAATAAAATTTGATAGTCTACAGTGTCAAAAGCCTTCTGAAGGTCAAGCAGCACCATTCCACAATATTTGCCACCATCTACAGCTCTCCTTGTTTTATCAGTAGTTTGTAATATACATGTCTCTGTCGAATGTAATGCTCTAAAACCTGACTGTAACTCATACAAAATATGTTTTTTGTAATATAGCTGACTATCTGTCCGTGTACAATTTTTTCCAGAATTTTAGACATAACCCCCAAGATTAAAACAGGTCTGTAATAATCATATCTAACATACATCCTTTTTTTATATAATGGTATAACTATAGCACTTTTAAAATCACATGGTATTTTTTCTTGTTCAATAGATAAATTTAAAATTTGTGATACCAAAAGGGCAATCACTTTAACAGAGTCTTTGAAAAACCTTGCAGGAATATTATCAATTCTAGGAGCCTTATTTAATTTTAAATCACTAATAGTTTTTAAAACTTCACTTTCTGTAACCCGTCTCAAAGTAAAAAAATCCAGAAAAATGTCCTGTTGTCTATTAAAAGAAATCACTTTATCTTCGTTGTAAATAGCTGGTTGCCCTGGAAGCTGACCACATAATGTTTTTGCTAACAATATGAAATACTGATTAAAAGATTCAGCAATTTCCTTTGGATAAACTATTAATTTGCCTTTTACCTTTAAGTAATTTGAGATGATTTGTTACTTTTAGCATTTGCATGACCTAGATTTCTCAGTACACCCCAAAGTTTTTTTGGTTCAAATTTATTTTCATTTATCTTATCCTTAAAAAAAAAAAAAAAAAAAAAAACCTTCTTGCTTCTCTTATTTTGTTCCTAACCTCATTTCTCTTTAGTTTATAGAACTCGTAACTGCTACACTCACTATCCTTCCTAAACTTTGCAAAACTATCATCTCTTATCTTTAACAGTTGTAATATTTCATCTGTAATCCAAGGGTCTGATCTTTGTTTAACTCTTATTTTTTTTATATGGTGCTATTTTAATCAAAGCCTTACTGAACAGATCCTTAAAACAATCCCAAGCTGCATCCACATCCTTAGATCCTCATACCCCAGACCAATCAACTTTATAATAAATTAGGACTATAATTCTTCATTGACCTCGCTAAAACAGTATTTATGGCTTAAACTTCGCCTTTTGCACTTTTCTATATTACTATACTAAAAATGATTAATCATATTACGCTCAATTACAACATTACAACTTATCTTAGCTGAATCAGATGTCAGAATCAAATCAATAATAGACTGCAATTTGGGAGTAATTTTAGTTGGTATCTTAAAAATGTAAAAATCTGAAAAAAATTTTAAAACCATCAAAAAATTCTACAATACAGTTACTGAGGTATGTGTAAGATTATCTACTTTTTTTTTTTTGCTTATCAAGACAACGGTATCTCCAGCAGAAAAAAATATATCGAAAGCTGCTATTTAAAATTTTTTTTTAAATCTGATTTTCAAATAAATGAAGACAGCAGGAGTAAATGATTAATTTGAATAATTTAGCCTGACATGTTTAATGCTACAAAATATTATAAATGTTTCTCAAAATAAAATAAATTATGCTCAAAAGGTAAAAAAATGTTGACAGACATTTAAAAATAATATATTTCAGAGCAGTAATCACAATACTGCGAAACCGTGATATTTTTATCCAAGGTTATCATACCATCAAAATCTTATACCGGCCCATGCCCTCACTCCATTCTGGTATAAATGAGATTTTTTTTTTTTTACTGTATTAAGTTCAGTATAACAAGTAAAAAAAAACTGTGTATTAGTTAATATAAATCAATGGTTTTATATATATTTTTTATATTATTAAAAAAATTAGGAAATTCCCCAAGGCAACTATATATACCTTCGGCCCAGTAGCCTTAATAAAGTTTGTTTTTGGCCCTTCATAAGAAAAAGTTTGAACACCTCTGGTCTATACACACAAAGCTGTTTGACACTATTCTCTGCACCTATCGAGTCAGTAGAAGCACTGCAGACACCTGCAACGTGAAATACAAAGACTTGTTTTTCTATACGGTGTGCGGTCTCTAATTCTATTAAAACAACACTCTTCCAGCAGTTCATACTCTCATCCAATATCTTGTTTGTCATGGGGCAAGCATGAAATGTTCCTGAATGAAAGTGAAAGTTCCAAACTGCAGATAAAGTTGACAATTTAAAACTGAAACACCCAAAATTACATGAAACTTCGGAAAAAATGTATATTACATGGTGATTAATCGATTGAGCAATGATCTTAATCAAATTATGTGCTATAACACTTAAAACAGAATCACAAAAGGAACATTAAAAAGCAACTCATGTAAACACCTTAATCATATTATTGTCTTATTCAGATTAAGGCAAACAATTCGATTACTGATGTCCATGTAAATATAGTCACTGATTCAGAGCACAATTAACTCAAAAGCACACTTCAAAATAAAGCACAGCCAGATCCTTCTAGCTCTTAATCCATTCATGCATTAAAACAAACCTCATAAACATGTGGTATAAACATCAACAGTTTCTTTACCAGTAAATAATTTACAACATGAAAACCTTTGAATTGAAGCTTACTTTATTTGGACAATAAGAATAAATTCACAGCAGTTAACATAAAAGAAACTCAAGGATTTCCTAAAAAAAACAGTATCAGCGTAAAACAGCAAAGCCTAACACGATGTGTCTTGTGTCATCTAGCATGAGCATTATTTTTTACGTCACTGGTGCCTTAATGTTCAGATATCAGATATAAACCCTATGAACCGAAACAGAGAAAGCTCTCACGTGCAAACCACCTTTATCATACAGCAGACAGAGTCTCATTCAGAGAAAGCACAAAACCCACAGGACTGATACTAGCTTGCTCAGTGATTAAAAAGCTATGGAAAACAGTGAAAGCAGAATCGTAAACTTTAAAATATAATCTCCGTTTTAAAAGGGGAGAAAAAACAAAACATGCACAAGTAATCTTCATGAATGGGTTTCCCAATGCAGTTTAAGCCATTAAACAAGGTGGATGAGGTAAGAGCTGATAAAAGGAAAAATACTTTGATTGGCCAAAGTCACATCATTGGAATGTTGTGGCCAGAGGAAATTTCTCAAGAAAGATTTTCTCAGGATTACTAATTGACTAACTTGACTCTCCGGGCAAGATTAGTACAGTTCCAGTTTCTAAAAGCATTTCGTCATCTTAGAATTTTTGTCAAAATTGAGTTATTCACATATTCCTATTAAATAACAATTTCTTTTTTATTTATGTGATTTTTTATATGTTACATTTTCAGACTTTTATAAAAAAAATCAATTCTACAAAGTTGAACTTTAGCTTAGCTCTATAACTGTATGTTCACACTGCAGGCAGCGAGAGTGTCAAAGTGGCCAGAACTTCATTCATTTTCAACGGGAGCCAACGGCAATAAGTAGCAGCAATAAGGAGTGGCGCGTTTTTGCCGGGGTGGGCAACAAGGAGTGTTGAAATCAAGTCAACTTTATGATAATGAGCTATGACGCGGTTCGGAGACAAGAAATCATAATATAGAAGTCCACTGCTTGAGAGGATTCCAGAGAACACTGTCGTGTGAACTTTGGTTCCGACCACAGTTGTTCCCAAGGATTTTAATATTGCAGTTGCTGAATTTCCAGTTATCTACGATGTTTTCTTACAAGGACATGAATAAAAAAAAATTTACTGGCAAGTTATTCACATGCATTAATGGTTTATATATATATGTATATATATATATATATATATATATATATATATATATATATATATATATATATATATATATATATATATGTGTGTGTGTGTGTTTTGTTTTTTTAAGCGGTATGTCAGACTAACTATGACGACAGTAGAAAACATTCATTCATTCATTTTCTTTTTGGCTTAGTCCCTTTATTAATCTGGGGTCAGCACAGCGGTATAAACCGCCAACTTATCCAGCACGTTTTTACACAGCTGATGCCCTTCCAGCGGCAACCCATCCCTGGGAAACGTCCACAAACACTCATTCACACACGCGAACGCAGGGAGAACATGCAAACTCCACACAGAAACGCCAACTAAGCCGAGGATCAAACCAGCGACCTTCTTGCTATGAGGCAACAGCACTACCTACTCCGCCACTGCTTCGCCCCCAGTAGAAAACAGTATTCAGAATATTTCAGACATAAGGACACATATTGGATAAGTGGAGCAAAGCCACATCACACCAACTTGATCTTCTGTGGTTAAATGATTCTGACAAAAGACGCGCAACATTTTTTTTTTTTTTGAATTAGAAATTTTCAGAAAAGTTTATTAAATTACAATTAGAGTACATTTAAGCTCTAAATATATGAAATAACATAACCTTGCCTATGATTCCAAGACGACAATATCCAGAACTTTCCAAAAATAAAAAATAAAAAAGTCATTCTGGTTAAAAGTAACAATAACCTATTTCCTAGGTTCAATTAAAAATAAAATTGATACATTTAAGCTGTTAGAAAAATAATAAAAATATATTTTATTACTGCTACATGGTGTAAATACTGCAAGGGTTGTTCCTCGCTCACATAAAACATGCAACCTTTTTATGTGCCAAAACCCCAGTGGAGCGGAGTTTTCCCATAGCAAACATTTGTTGATGCTGTCTCATAATTAACGGACAGTAAATAATCTTTTATTATTTGCCCATAGAAAAACAAACACAAATTAACCATTACCATGCCTCAGTGTAGTTACCTTCGACATGTGGTGTCAATTTGCACTAACCAAACAGCATCTCCAAAAGAGCGAAGCACGTGAGGAATGCAAAAAGAATACTTTCCACTCGATCCCCGAAGGCCTTTAAAACTGTTATCACAGTACAGACTCTCCAATCAATTTTTTAGGAAAAGAAAAACAGCACAAACAGGACATGGCTAACTAATGAGTTATAGGCTGCGAGAACATCCCCAAAAATAATAAATGAGTCCAGAGCGGCTCCTGCTGAAACAGCGGCTAAATTAATGTTCCCAAGTCTGCGTCCTACAGTCTGAACCATCATCAATCAAACATCTGCCACATTTGGGTCTTTAGGATATCTGACTACAACATTATGAAACAACCACTGCAAGTTTTTTTTTTACTTTTTACATCTGCTATTATCATCTAATCATGGTGATCCAATCGCAGTGGTCGACCAAGAGGAGAATGACCATTTACAACTGGTATTAACATGTATTTAGATTAATCTTTTGAGACCACTTCTGTTCAGATTTCATCAAGACCATGTTATGGCCTGTTTCCACTGATTGGAACAGCTCGGTACAGTATGGGTCACCTTTATCAGGCTTGCGTTTGCACTGCCAAAAGGTTACCATCGGTACCCTTGGTTGGCGTGGTGTACGACAGTCAACGTTATTCTCATATCTGCATCTTTAATCCTCACCAGCACGTCACCTGTGTTAGAGGTATTTCCGTCATTTTGAGTGAGTAAAAAGGCGATGATAGTAGTTAAACATAGCAGTTTGTTCATGTTTTAGAATTATGGTGTAATGCAAGGTTGCTTAAAGAATTAGGGTGTAATATCTTGGTTATGTATTTAAAAATGGTGCTCCCTTTGTTTTCATTTTCCTGCTTCTGCAAGTGAAGCATCTCTGTAAATCAATAGCGTTCAGCTGCGTGTCTGGCTCTGCCTTTTGGTACCCTTTTGTTGTGCTATGTACCCTTTCGAAAGGGTACCCAATAAGTGGTATGGTACAGTTCACTTTTTGGTACCTTTTGACAATGGAAATGGCCATAAAATTGTGCAGCCCCGTACTGTACCACTCAGTGGAAACAGGTCTCTTTCATAGGAGCCCTGCACAAATTATATCGGATGAATGAACCCATGTTTACATGGATTATTGGTAAGTAGGAAAAGCAAGGGGGGAAAAAAGGTGGATGGCAATGGCAATTTCCATCATAATCTGTTTGTCTTGGTTGAGCACAGAAAAGGATGAATGCATTGTTGTGGTGCTCAATGCCTCATTACAATCCCTTGTTATGTCAGTTGGTGGATAGTAGGTGGTGTTTTGCAGCTGTTCAAAATGCACTCAACCATATGTTACATTTAAGCTACCAAAGCAATTTGTTCAAATGTCTTCACATTACGTTCCTGACAAAAATGTACTCACAATTGCTGTCCTGAGAAAAAAAACAAGGCAATTGCTTTTTAGACGATACACATAATGCCAACTGAGTTTGACCTGCTAAGATATCCAATAAAATTATAGTGCAAGAGAAATAGCAGGAGAACATAGTGTCTCTCTGTATCACAGATGATTTGAACAGTTTCAGATGTTCTTGTAAACAATTAAATGGCACAACTGTCTGATGTGATCATAGTTTAGGGTGTAGAATGTGGTGTGGTACCAAAATACTCTTTGTTTACTGTTGTGTAGAGGATGAGGTTAAAGGCAAACTGAAATATTCACACGACACATTCACAAGTGTTACAGTGGGCAGACTGCTAAAAGCTGCAATGTTGATCTGGGCCACCTTATACCCTGCTTAATCACATCATGCTCAGGGGCCATTTACACAAAAGTTTTTAGGCAAAAACAGGAAACTTTTTAAAGCATTTTGACTGTTTGTTTACATGACAGTGCAATTTTTAGGACTGAAAATCTATAAATCTGAAGAAAAAATTAAAACGATGTGGTGTCCATGTAAATACCCAAATATGCAAGCATTTGAAAACAGTAATGCCATGTGCATGCATAGTATATGTTTATGGAAGTATATATTAAAGGCAATTGTGAATAAACACAAACATCACTGAGTACATGGCAGTCCTGTTGTTGCTCAAGACTTTGCTAACGCTTCATCAGCAAAAGCAGGATTTGATTGGGACGCATCTTACATGTATGTCAAATTCTACATTCACACCAGCAGGGGATTGCAAGTTTGGTTTATATGCTTCGATGATGAACACAGTCAAGCGTGCCAATCACCAGAGTTAAGCAAAAAAGTTCACAGTAGTGCAAAAACTTGCATCTTTATGCCTCAAAGAGTTAGATGAAGCAATCAGAAATGGTTCCGCCATGTTGCTGTTGTCATGTCAAACACTTGCCCTGTCTCAGAATTCTTCTGATTGGTCCACTGCTTTGGAAATGACATTAATGAGCTTTGCTGCATGATGGATAAGGGTTGGGTTTAACATTTAAAGGTTTAATACACAGTCTCTTAATTATAATGTTTTATTTGTCACTATTAATTTTATACTATTACAAAATATTCTCCAAATGTCTTCAAAAACATAAGCATCATTTTAAATGACTGCATGATCACACAAAGTGTCTTAATTACATTGTTTTAAACATTCATGAAGGCTCCTTTGCCTACGTGCTGCGAATGTGTAACCGAGTAGCGTCAAGCTCACATCCGTGGCACCCCTGAGCAGGTTTTTACCTCAGCGTTCTGTCATCGATGATACAGGTGCCCATCAGAGCACTGAGCTCCTTTTGTCCTGTGTGCCATGATGCCGATAGAGAACATGATCCGGGCCACGACAGGGATTGTGATAGGGCTTCTGGTTATACAGCCCTTCCTATGTGTACGCAAGGCCGTGTTTGCTGTCATCATGTTTCTGGAGCAGGGGGGATCAGTTCAGATCTATCTGTCAGGCACTAGGTCATGCCAGAGAACTTTTCCTCTGCCTGTACTACAGCCCATGAAGGGCTGAGAAAGGCTTTGCCGTGCTCCAGTATCATCCTTGTCGCATGGCACTCTGGGAGCCCTGCAGCTGCTGCAGTCATTCTCCGGACACGAGCAGAGATGAGCATCACGCTCTGTTTCCCATGAGGCCAGGCCCTCTTAAAAGCACTTCCAATAATGGGATGAAAGTTTTAAAGAGAAAATGGCTCTTTACTTTGCACCGTACTTTACATAAAGTTTATCATCATTGCAGTGTTAGGCCACTAGCATTTCACCAATGAAAAAATGGATTAAATTCAGTTCTTTCTATCTTTTGGTGTAGCATGTCAGTAGGTAATATCAGTTCACATTTTTAAACATTGTTTTGGCATTAGTTGTCAATTGTTTTTTTTTTTTTGTATGCACAAGAAGTATGAAAGTAGCCAATGATCCGTTGCTTGTTGTTAATGATTTTACTTACTTAAACACCCATGCCATCTAAATGTTGCATTAGGCATGGAGCAGTTTAAGATTGTGATGGTATGATAACCTTGAATAAAAAGATAACGGATGACGGTATTGGAATCACTGCTCTAAAATATATTCTTTTTAAACATCTGGGTAGAAAACAAGAACCTTTTTTCCCTTTGAACACAATTTATTTTACATTGAGAAACTTTAAAAATATTTTTAGAATAAACATGTCAGGTTAAATAAATTAAATAAATGATTGACTTCTGCTGTCTTCATTTGTTTCAAAAACACAGATTTTTTTACTATTTATAACGGCATCTTTGGATATTTTGTCGTCCTAAAAAACAAAAAACTAATTTAAATAAAAAAATATTTAATCATCTAAAATAAATACATTTATTCATAATATATGGACTCTTAACATATATAGAAGAACTTTATTTAACGCCTCCTCTTATTCTTGTAATTGTCATCATTGTAGATAATTAGAGGCTGGGATATTGGAGCCATTTGAGATATTTATATATATTTATATTTTACTTGTTGGATGATCGATTAAGATTAATAACATTATGCAGTATTATTCTGTGTCACAGATCGAATGATTTAGTGATATGGATTAGCTCCACCTAAATTTCAGGTCAGATCACCTGCTAAGGTAAGGGCACACAGGTGATAGGTGATCAGCTGGCAGGAGTAGAGAAAAAAAAAGTTTTTTGACCGTGTTTGTTTGTAGCATTTGTAAGACAAATAAAATGAAGCTTGATATTGATATAAGTGCTCGGACGCGTTGTAAACATCACTGCTCCTGTCAAAACGGCTCCATAATAGATGTAAACTGTTATAGTAAATAACGATATAGCAGAAAATTTTGTCGATTTTAAAACCTTGATTTTTCCAAACTACGGTATACATTGAAAACGGTTATTGTGCCATGCCTATGTGGCATAAACGCAATATCACACTAATATTGCATGGCTGCATTTACCTCATGCTTATGGCCAAATCAGATATAGACAAATTAGATTTTGCTTTTAAACAAAAGTTCATTGGGTCAGATGATAGAACAAATATAAATCGACAATAATTCATAAGATTTGTTTAAGGTAATAGTTGAATTCAGTAGTACACAAAAAATGGTGTTGAAACAAATTTTGCACTTGTAAATTTTACTTTTTTTTTTACAAATAAATAAAAGCAAACTGTATTGTATCATCCTTGTTAATGGTGCAAAACTACTTGGTTAATTTCCTGACCAACTTGTAAACGTCAAGAACTGTCGTTTTCCTTTTTTTTGGCTTTTAAATTTTAATGGCCTTTAAATTTTAAACGAAATAAGATTTTAAATTATGATTTAATCTCAATTAATTAAAAATAAAATACTATTTCAGTTCCCAGTGATGTGTTGCTGGAAGGCATCTGCGGCTTAAAACATATGCTGGATAAGTTGGCAGTTCATTCCGGTGTGGTGACCCCTAATTAATAAAAAGATGTCGAAAACTAAAACTATGCTACAATTTTATAGCTTCTTATTTTTTCAGGGTTTTATCTTGTTGCATCCTGTATATCAGTAGAAAAAGGATTTGCTGAAAACTTACTGAAGACTTCCTTTTTTTCTCAAAGCAATTTGACCTGATATGTAGAGCAGAACTGTTTCCATGCGGTAAACATTTTCATTTCTTGAAACCATTTATCTCACAAAATTATCAGTCAAAAACAAAATCTTACAATCAGTTATCAATTAACCAAAGTTTTTGGAAGCAGATTCCACTTTAAGACCCAATGAACGAACACATCTGCTCTTCACCCGACTAATTTTTTTCTAGAATCATGCGTTTTATTTTCTCACTCACACATGTTTCCTTACCAATAAAGTGTCAACAACTTTACATAACACTACACAGAAATATTACAGTACATATATAAACAAGTACATTTATAAACAACATCCTAGTAAATGCAATTTGATCCTTTTCTGCATGTAATATGACATACCACAATTCAAATCGATTTAACATTTAAATATCTTGCATAAATATTATAATATGTCATTTGAATATGCAGTTCCTCCGATCTCACTTCAAGCACCGTTATTTTTCTCTCTGACGTCTTTTAAGTGAAAAAGTGCAATCAACAATCAAAGCTCACTTGTCTGTTTCTTAGAGGCCTTTATTCATTAACCTGGTGGGGAACAGTGTGTGCGTCATATGTGGCGGTTTGGGTGGGCCGCGATTCTGATTTAATCTCGCGCAGGAGCTCACTAAAGTAACCAGTCTTGTGTGCTAATGGCCACGTGATTGGCACAGACGCCTATCACACTCTTCATTAAGCCACATGCTTGAGTGGCCTTCTTATCTCTCATGACAGCTCACGTCATTCATAACACACACACACACACACACACACACACACACACGAGCAAGTACACAAAACCCAAAAGAAACACACACAGCCCTCTCAGGATTTAACAGACAGTACTTTTATGCCTCATTACTTATGTTTACGATGTTGTTTTTCTATTGCCATCTATAACTTAGAGGAAATCATAGTCCTGTACCAGTAAGAATGTCAATGTGTAACTATGCGAACAGAGCTGAAAGAAACATCTTGAATGACAATTAATAGTAGTTTAAGTAATGTTAAAGAAAAACCAATATTAAATGCATTAGTTTATATAGCTATTGTTATTATAATTTGTTCTATTATAATATTATTCTTGGACGAATCACAGCTCTGAATCAAAGCGAATGTAAATATGCGGATGGACCTGAAAGAACCTAAATTAAACAAAAAATAACATTAAAATGAATCAAAAATATTAAACTGATTAATAAGATAAAACCATACAGGTTAAGGTCATTCAAATGTATATTTTCACTAAGAAGAAAATGTAAAATGTTGATTTAAAAATTATACATATTTTCATATGGTTTTAACCTTTTTTTCCATTTTTAGCCCTATGAACGTCAAGAAAGACAATAAAGAAAATTATATGTCAATTATAAATTCAATTAATTTTAAAACAGCTATAACAATTGCAATAATTTTAATATAATAATAATAATTATTATTATTATTATTATTATTATTATTATTTAGTAGGGCTGCACAATATATTGTTTCAGCATTGATATGGCTATGTGCAAATCTGCAAGTAACATTGCCGGATCTGCAATGTCAAATTGGGATTATAAATAACCAGAAAACAGTTCAAAACATGTGATTTGCGGAATTGTTGCAAGGATTAACTCAAATTTAATAAGATGAGAGACTTTTATTTGGATGTGTTTTTTTTAAGGCTTGTGACTGTAAGATTTTAAGAGAATTCTAGCCATTTGGGCACAAGAACTTAAAAAGTTTGCCACTTTAATGAAGTTTAATTGTCTTTAATCTTTTAATACAATAGTATAAAGACTATTCAATGTTGTTTTAGGTTTGAGTATTAAATCTCTATACTTCAATACTGGTAAAGTCAAACCAAAAACTAAGTATTGTTCATTTAATTTTTTATCTGCGCTTTAATTCATTTTCTTTCTTTCTTTTTGGCATAAATTTATGTATTTTATGCAGATGCATTCGATTACAAATCATTTCAATCAATATAAAAATATTAGGAATTTTTTCCAAATAGAGTCATCTTGTAAAATTATTTGCAGATCACAATTAGGACTGGGCGATTTGTCCTAAAAATTGAAATCTCGATTAATTAAACATTTGAACTCGATTACGATTAATGAACGATTATTTGATTTATTTATTACATATCTTTGCATTCATAGTTCACAGATAGGTTTTGTACAGTAAATATGCTCACATATCACAAGTGAGAGATTTATGAATGAAGGGTGCTTAACTTGATTTTAAAATAATTCAAGATAATACACACTACCTGCTATCTAAGATTATTTACTTCACCGTTGAAGAACTGGAATTAAAACACACACTGCCTAAAACAAACAGTTAAACAAAATTAAGTATTATTATGTTTTTCATATTAAAAGTAGAAAATAAGCAGAATCTCTTCTAAATGAAATACATCTTGTATATCCTGTAAATAATATTTAACAGAGCATTTATTGAACCTTATGTAAACAAATATTTTAATGTAAATAATAGTTTTATTGCAATGAAAACATGCTGTCACAAGGCTTTTCTGATGGTAGGGAAAGTAATTAAAAAAATAGATTGATTACAGGTTCTGAATGTCAATTTAGGCCTAATAACATAAACAATTTAAAAATAAATAAAAAAAATTGCAGAAAAACAAAACATCAAAAGGTCATTTTTTCCAATATTGTGCAGCCATATTATGTAGAATTTTTAACTGATCTTAGGGAAAACTGTATCATTGCATACTTTTTTAATATGCTACATGATACATGTTTATAAATTCTATTTGCTAACAAAACCTGCACTTCATACACTTTTATGTTAAGTTTATATAAAATTTCTGCCCCAGGATAGTTTATTTAATTTCAGTTTTCACAGAAATAAAACAAAACTGTAAAACCCTAATTACACTTAAAAACCTCCCTAAAAATCTTGCTTCTACAAAACAATATTAAAAAAAAACACTAAAAAACCTTTGAAAACATCTGCCTTTAACAGTTTGACCTGTTTAAAAGAAGGACTTCCTGACTAGCATAAACAAAGTGCAGAGAATTGAGAATGGCTGCTCGACTCGGCTCGGGGCTCTTCTTCTGACACTAATGATTGACTTTTCCCCTCCTCGAAACGCGACTGACGTCATCAAAGCCAAAGCTGAAAACAGACCCGGGGGGAGGGGGGTGCGCTAGAAGGACCACATTTCATGAGCATTACATTTTCACAGCAAAAACTTTGCACAAAAAAGAAATGTTTGTAATATTTAGTCAAGCTCTTCCAGGAGTTGGGCTTTGTGCAGTCAGTGCGTTTGCTAGTTTTGCCCTCTTTCAGTGAGCAGCTCAACACACAGACCTTCCTCTGTAGCCTCTACTGACGTCAGCAGTCGCCTAGCAACAGGCTTTTGGTGTAAAAGCAGCAGTGCTGACACTGTTTTCAAATAAGACTGAAACACACAGAGGGAGAGAGAAAGAGAGAGAGAGACAGACAGATGGTCAAAGTGAGAAAAAAAGCAGACAAAAAAAAGAGGAGGAAAAAGGAGAGCAGCTCTGCTTTAAAGATATGTGGTTTATAGCGGTGTAATGTATTAGCACAGAAATTGAATGCTGCCCTAAATATGCAAAAATGTGAAGGCATTAAGCTTTCTGAAAACTTTTTACATAGACCACTTTGATTTAAGGTAATACATTTTCCATGTCTTTATGGAGCAATATACATGCAGAAATTAAAATGAAATTATTTTTACTGAAATTACATGTTGAAGACAAAATTATAAAATTAAATAATAAACCAAATAAAAAGACACATTAAATAACTTTAGAATTTAATTATAAAATTTCTTAAATCCAAGTAAAATATTTTTAATTATGATTATTATTTTTTATTTTTTTTATTAATGAATAACATTTTGGTAAAGTATTGTAAATAAAGTTTTTTTAAAAATTCAAAAAGCTTTGATAAAATAAGTAACACCTTAAACAATTTATTTAAATTGTAAATAAACTTTACAAAGAAATGTAAATCTATAGTCTTTAACTGTTTTTTTTTTAATTTGTTGTTCTATTTGCTATCTTTTTATTAATTGTGAAAAGTTCAACCGACACCAATTGCTCCATACCTATTTCCCAGTTTGATTTAGCTAAACCTATTATATGCCTTCACAGTAGGGCTGCACAATATATAGTTTCAACATTGATAAATCGCAATGTAATCCATCGCAATAGACACATTGTGAGTATGTGCAATGTTGAGTCTGGATTATAATTTATCATTTTGCAAATGTTTATTTGAGGCCTGTGACAGTGTGAGGATTTTAAAAGCATTCAGACATAACAAATTGTACCGTTTGTAACCTTTTTAAAACTTTTTTACCATTTGTAAATAATTGTATTGAATTGTTTATAAAACGAAGACTATGCATTATTATTTTACATTTGATTATTCAATTACTCTACACAAAATATTTTATTTTAAGAAACATTTATAATATTTTGGAGCAGTAAACATGTAAATTATAAATAAATAATTCAAATGAATCGGTGACTTTTGCTGTCTTCATAGTTTCAAAAACAAATTAAAAAAACTAAACAATTTAAAATGGCATCTTTTCTGCTGAACATACTGTTGTCCTAAAAACTAAAATAGAAAATTGTAAATTACACATACCATAGAAGTATAGAAGAAAATGCTGTAAGTTTTAAAACCTTGACTTTTCCAAACCGTGGTATACCCAAAACGATTATCATCCCATGCTTATACCTGAATACAATTCCACTCATCGGAAAACAATTAAACGCTGTTTATTTATTTTGGATCTTTTTCTTCATTGAATTCATCTGATGCTGGTAGATTGTTTATTATATTATCTGCACTCCCTTAATCACCCCAATCAATCTAAAATTAAAAATTCTTCCCGAATACTTATTCAACTCATCATGGTGAAATTTTATTAAAATCGCAATATATAATCGCAGGATAAAAAAAGTGCAATGTTAGATTTTCCCAAATATCGTGCAGTCCTACAGAATAATTTACATGACAAAATTAAATGTAAGCAACTCTTAAATAACTAAAAATATTACGAATTAAAAACCCTTTTAATGTGATAAACCAGTAAAAGATAAAACTCACTTCCATTTTAGTATTTCTAAAGTATAACATTTAATAATTCAATGTGCATCTCTGATTATTACTTCAACCACTAGAAACGTGACTGTAATAGTGTTTCTACAATGTGTACAGCATTTGCATTCATTATAAATATAGGTTTTCTGTAATAAAGCTATTAAAATATTATAAACCGAGGAGTGTGATGAATAATCAGAAACAAATTAATAATAAACATTTAAAACCCGCATGCCTTTCATTCTCATGTCATGAAGCTCAAACAGCCGAAGCCGAATGACAATCCCGACCTTTAAATAAATTAGACACAGGCATCCCGAGCTCAAATACTCACCCATACGACCCACAAATCCCTCCTCCCCGTCAGAGCAGACCATGTTTTCGTCCCCCCGCAGCTGGCCGAGTGAACAAACAGCTTTTTCAAACCGCTGGACACATACGAGGATCAACAACGTCCTTGTAGACTTAAGAGCTCCTAGGCCAGCTTAAATGTTTGAGTGTCTGGAAACCTTATGGTGCAATAAACCTTCGCCGATAAGCCATGCAGAAAATCCCTGGGCCTACTTAAAACCAATGAGATGTGCTAATATATAAAGAGGCGAAGGTGTGTGCCAGACGTCCCCCCGTTTTTGACCCACGGGTCTCCTATAGTGGCCGTTCACTAAAGGGAAGGTGCGAGTCTGCCACTTCAACACATCCAGGAAAAGCTGCACTTATCTCTCACATGTTTCCATGAATGTGCCCAAAATATATAGACACTGCATGGATACGGCAGGCGAGAGCATGTACACACACACACACACACACACACACACACACACACACACACACACACACACACACACACACACACACACACACACACACACACACACACACAGAGAGAGAGAGAGAGATAAGAAGCTGAAGAAATGAGGAACAGCCAGAGTACAATTTGACAAGAGTTATACTCATACGGCTTGTCCTCAAATATCCTGCAGTGCTAAATTAATCAAATATATCAATGCTGACCAAGTCAATCACATGTAGACTATTAAAGAGAAAAAAAACACACTGCACTTGAATCAAGACGAGTTAAAAAAAAAAAAATGTGGCTAGGCATGTGATGGTAGCCAACTTTCTTTTAACGATGATTACGGAGGCTTTTATTATGCTATTTGATATTATCTTGATAGTGACATAAGCAAAAATAGTGCATATACAAAGTAGTCTACATTGATTTATTGTTTATTATCATTTACCGCAAAACGATTGTTTCAAACATTAGATTTCTTTCTTAAGCATTATAAAGTATAATAGGTCTTAGGGCAGCACAATATATAGTTTCAGAATTGATATCGCAATGTGGGAGTCTGTAGTCACATTGTATGGCTGGGCGATTTGGCCTAAAATTAAAATCTCGATTAATTGTAATTTGATTACGATTAATAAACAATTGTTTTATTTATTCAATTTATGTTATTATTTGCCCCTTATAGTTTACTGAGAGGTTTTGTACAGTAAATATGCAGTACTTGATATAAAAATAAGTGAAGAAAACACACACTATCTACTATAGTTATTAGACATCAACATTGAACAACTTTGCCAAAACACCAACAGTCACAAATAAATAAGTTGCACTTTTGGAAACAAAATAAATTATTTTCAATGTGTTTCATATTAAAAGTAGAAAATAAGCAAAATCTTGCATATCCTGTGAATAATATTATAAACAGTGCATTTCTTGCATCTTCCGTAAGCAAATGTTTTAATTTTAAAAATATTTATGTGATGAAAAGTATGCCATCTCAAGGCATCTCTCGCATAGCTTCGTCAATCGACAATGTAGTGCAAATTAACACAATAGTAACAAATGGCCACATGACTCCACACGCAGTAATTGTAATTGTAAAAAATTTACCTGGAAAATTTTGATTGATTATAGATTCTGAATGCCGATTACTTTTCGATTAATCACCCAGCCCTACAGCAGGGATCTGCAATGTAGTTAGGACTATATTGACCAGACATTACAGTTAACAACATGTTGGAGTAAGTTCATATTTTAACCTTCGAGTAAAAGTTTTTTTTTATTTGCATGTGTTTTTAAGGCCTGACTGTAAGAATTTGAAGCAAACTTGAGCCACAATAAATGGGCACAATAAATAACAATATAATAACAATAAAAAAACATTTGTATCTTAAAGATTAATTAAACATTATTTAGTTATTTACTTAATTAAAACGATAGTGTTATTATTATTATTTATTATTATATTAATAATAATAATAATTATTATTATTATTATTATTATTATTATACAGTGCTTATTTAATTTCTACTTCTGAATACTGTTTGACTCTACAATAAAGGATAAATTGTTTGTTTGCATCTTTTATCTGTTGTATTAAACTATGCTTGATATTTTTTAAGTATATTTTAATATTTTAAATGCACCAAACTAGATTGCCTATATTTACTGAGAAATGGATACAAATATTCATTTTCATAATGGGGTGTACTTAATTATGCGGAGCACTGTATTCTTCCCTACAAAATCATCCAAATCAATCTAAAATGATGAATTCTTTACAAGGTATTCAAGTTATCAGGTGAACGCATTTATATCACAATATATATCGCATTGAATAAAAATATTGTAATGTTAAAAATTATTACTTAATTATTACTTAATAAAGTACTTAATTATGGGGAGCACTGTATTCTTACCTACAAAATCATCCAAATCAATCTAAAATGATGAATTCTTTACAAGCTATTCAAGTTATCAGGTGAACGCATTTATATCACAATATATATCGCATTACATAAAAATATTGTAATGTTAGAAAATATTGCAATCAGTAAATATTATTGTATTTACTGAGATCAAGATTGTGAAAATGTTTGCATTATGATAAGGTTAGTAAAAATAAAAAAAGCAACTAAACTTTATTAGTCATAATCTCCACAAAAATGTAATTAATAAAAGTGTTTTTATTCATCAGTTGGGTTTAATTGATCACTGATAACTAGTGCTGGGAAAAGATTAATTAATCATTAAATCAATTAATCACAATTAATCATATCCAAAATAAAAGTTTTGACATAATATACATGTGTACATACATGTATATATTTAAAAAAAAATGTGTATTTATTTATATGAGCAATTCCAGAGTTATAGATGTGACATTTACAGCAAAATCTCAAAACATAAATTCCTAGAAAGTATGTTAACATTATATAAAAACATCTGTTTATAACATCTGTTTTTCCAAAACAACTACCCAGAGTGATGGAAGGAAAATAAAGATGCGTTATGGATGCAACACAAAAAAAGTCTGCGAGTTTACAGTATACAACAAACTTTGTAGAAATTCTGTGAATAAAACTCCACAACCCAAAAGAAATAATGCTAATCAAAAGGAGAGTGTTGCTCGCTATAGAACAAACATGACTAATTTTATTTTATTTAACATTTTGTGCCTTTATGTGGAAAAATCTCCGTTATGGATGCGACATCTATCCATTAGAACCCCATTCGAGGGACCCTCTCGAAAATGAGATGATTCATCTCAAGGGGCTATCCCATTCAATAAATTCAATTCAATTATGGATGTGACAGATGTGAAATTGGCACTTGTGTGATTTTGGTAAATCAAATATAATTCTTCAAAAACATTAAAAGACTTTTTTGAGTATTTTTAAAGCACTGTAAAATACTTGGTTGCTTAAAAAAACACAGAAACACAGTTTCGCTATTTTGGCAAAAACTTTTTTTTTCATGGCAAAGTTGACATTTGCATGGAATTGCTCATATATATTGTTGGAATATCAATCCAATTCCATGCGTGTTCAATAAAAAGGTCAGGAGAGGATTTTCTAAAAATATTAGTAATTCATTAGAAACTCATGAATGATTCGATGACAAAGCTCTGTCTTATGTTACACCAATACAATACAAGAATTACATTCAGGAGGTTTACAACAAGTCTACATTTCCCTGACTGCAGTATTAATAAACAGCTGATATTAAAAAGTGCTATATGTGTGTGTATGTGTGTGTGAGTGATGCACATTATATGTAAAATTGAAATATCTATGTAACAAAACTGTTTTGCGTAGTTTTGTTTTTATGTATGTGTATGTATCACACATGTACATAATAAATATATACAACAGACATCCAAATATTATGTCAAATGTTGATTCTGGATGTGATCAACCGCAATTTATCTTTGTCCAGCTCTACTATTAACAAATGTAGCCTTACCGAAAAAGTTATAACAAAGAACATGTTATAAAATAATCTGAACATTTTCAATCAATAACTCAGGCATGTTGTACACCAGATTAACATTTTTTTTTTTAAATAAACAGCTTATTAAATCTTCAAGCATTTGGTGATGTGAAGAAATCAATGTGAATACAACAATCTAAATAATCCTAAAATCCATTCTAAAAGTAAAAAAACTACTCGTCAGTATTGGGAAATCCCTCCAACATCATTATCCCAATACATTCTATTATTAAAAAGCACATCTAGATTTACCACAAATAAAAAGCTTCAGCTGCAAATTGTAAATAAAAAAGAAAGAAACCAAGAAGCTAATCACTAGGTATAGATCAATGCACTGCACCGTTAGTAACAGTAACCAAACTAACAGCAGCACTTCGGCACTTTCAGCAACTGCTGCTCAGCTCAGCTCAGCTCGGCTCAGGCAGCATGAAAAACTAAAGAGCTGCAAGCTAATTGCTGGCGATCATGACGCAAACGGTCTCCACAGTAACGCAGTTTTGGAGTAGCCGCTCCAGCATTTCCTCATCTGTTTGCACTCACACCAGCAGGCTGACAATGCACTCGCTGCATCCTGTTTCAGTGTGCAGACAGCAGCCTCTGTTAACCCTTTCCTCCTGCACCTCAATCACTCACGCTACAGGTGCTGTTAGGACTTTAACATTTTTTTAAAAAAAGGGATTTTGGGGAAGAAATGGTAAGGAACAGCTGGTTTTGTGTTACGGTTCTTTGTGCGGAGCTGCAACGGACAACTTACGAAGTGAGAGAGATGCAAAGAATGCGAGTGAAAGCGTCAGCCGTTGAAATATTCCAGCTTGGCGCGGTTCCTGGCACAACAGAGAACATTTATCTGCCGCTGCCCTCAATAAAGAGCACATTTCACATTAAAACCGGCCCAACACATTATTAGATGATCAAACACTATTACCAACGGGAACCCAACTATAAATCTAGCCGAGACTAAACAAATTGACAACTTTTTTTAATAGGATAAATATGTTTATTTATTATAAGGCATCTGTTTATTATTATTTGTTTATTTTTATTATTTATATAACAACGAAATAACACAAATAACTTATTACAAATATATATATGTATATATATGTATGTATATATATATACACACACACACAAACACACACACACACACACACACACACAAACTCAGAATTGTTAGCCCCCCTGTTTAATATTTTCCCCATTTTCTTTTTAACAGACATAAGATTTTTTTCATTTACTAGGTTATAATTAGGTTAACTAGGCAGGTTAGGGTAATAATTAGGCAAGTCATTGTATGATGGTTTGTCCTATAGACTATCGAAAAAATATATAGCTTAAAAGGGCTAATAATATTGAGAAATATTGAAAATAGCCAAAATAAAACTTTCTCCAGATGAAAAAATATTATCAGACATACTGTAAAAATGTCCTTGCTCTATTAAACATAATTTGGGAAATATTTACAAAAGAAAAAAAATTAAAGGGGGCTAATAATTCTGATTTCAACTGTATAATTAATCATCACAGGGAAATATGCTCATAATGTAATCTTTTTTTATTGTTATTATTGTACAAGGGGGAAAATACAGTAATAGAATGCAGTGCATGGTTATTTGTAGTTCAAATCATTTCAAACCAACAACAACAGTTTTTATTAGAATAAGGAGGAAATAAATTTTAACTGAAATATATGTACATACACTAGCAGTCAAAAGTTTGGGGTCAGTAGGATTTTAAAATGTTTTAAAAAAAACTGCAACATTGTGAATCGTTTTGCACTATAAAATAAGTTTAAAAGTAGTTTATAATTTTATTTAATAATTTATTCCAGATTTATTACTCCAGTCATCAGAGTTGAATGATCTTTCAGAAATCACTCTAATATTAACTTTAATTGTTATTATTATTATTATTACTATTATTATATAATTATAATGGTAATAGTAAAAAAAGCAATAATGACTGGAGTGGTAATTTCATTTGAAACTACATAAGTAACAAAAATATATATTTAATAAATAAATAATTCACAATTTAATCATTTGTTTCTTCATTTAATAAATGCCTTGATGAACAACAATTTTTTTCTTTAAAATAATAAGTAAATAAAATAAAATTGACCCAAGCTTTTGACCAGTAGTGTACATATTTAAAACAAATATGAAAAAGAAACAACATAATTAATAAGTAAATAAATCATTATAAATAAATAAACAATAATAAAACTCATCGACATTATGAATTTGCTTTTGGTCTAAAAAAAAAGTGAAGCATTAAATCTGTCTATTAATAACGATGATGATGATGATGATCAAAATAAAAATTATTTATTAATTATATATTATGAATTATATTATTTGAATAAGTGAATAAGTCCAGTAAAGAGTACATGATTATTATACAGTAGTTGAATTAAATTTATTTTTGGGTACTTGACAAAAAAATGTCAACAGAAAAGTTAAAATACATAAACCTAATTCATATTATTAATATTAAAAACAACAAGAGCATCTCAATGACTCTAAAATGACAGTGGTGCGCTATGAAGACTGCTCCTCACTGTCAACAAGCCCCGGCTGCTCTTTTGAAATTTGCGACTTTGGGTCGTCAGAGGGAGGATTTGCGTAACTCAGTGTTAACAGATACAACACACACAACCACCAACTCACACATGCTGCAGAAAGATGCCAGTTTCTCAGAAAAACACCCGTCCGAATTAATCGCAAAAATATATGAAGATTCTCCTTTTCTTTTCAACACACACACACACACACATTCTCCAACCACATCATTCAAAGATTAAAAACACACAGAGTACAATAAGAAGATCAAATCTTTTTTGCTTGTCTAAACGTCGTCATCTTCATTTATGAATGTGTGAACTCCCTTTTTTGATTGTTTTTCAAGCAGTAATGTTCATCTAAAAAGCTAATATATGAATACTGAGCGTTTTGTCATGTCTGAACGGACTGTTGCCTGCTCTGACCGTGCTCTTGAGGCGGCAGTCTGTAAATTGTACATGGCAATAAGTAAAACTTGGCCTTTTTTTCTGTAGACATGCTCTCATACGTCACTGCTTAGTGACGTCAATGTTATATCATTCCACATGGCATTAGTGCAGGAGAACGTGACAGCTGAGAGGAGCTCCACCGGCTCACACACACACATACACACACACACACACACATGCACCTTTTCTCTCTCTCTCTCTCTCTCTCCCTCTCTTTCTCTGTCTGTTCTTTGCATTTAAAGCTTGTTTAGAGGCAGTACTTGTTACTATAAGACTGCTGATAAAAACTTACCTTGAAATAGATTTGAATTACTAATAAGTTATAGTTCAATTGTAAAATTAATTAAATTGGTTATTGCACATGGATGTTTGAGGTGTGTGTGAAATAAAATTAAAAGATAAAAGGTAAGTAAAAAGAATACATATCAATAATACCATAATTATGTAAATGATGCGAATTGCACACTACATTGTAGGAAGTGTAGTTATGAACTGAAGGTAAATAAAAGAAAAAATGTACTAGAGAAATAGAATATAATATTAAATAAATAGTAAATATTAATATTAAAGGGACTGTATCTTAATACATTTAAATAAATTGTCTATTGCAAATCTGATGTTTGAAGTGTACTTATGAAAAAGGTGAATAAAATTTAACTAAAAGGTAAAGAAAAAAGGAAATAAGTCCACAGTAATGCAATATAAGTTTTATGTGAATTTTGTTTTATAAAATATTAAAAATGATGACTGAAGGGATTATATTTTAACTTCAAAAAAGTGTAACAGTGTTTTGTGTAACAAAAAAAGGAACAAAACAAAAATACATTTTAAATATAAATATAATATGTTTTATTAATTTGACAATTGTAAAATATGACACAAAAAATGTAATTCAAGAAACATCCAGTTCTATAACTTAACATTTAATTTTATAGTTTTTGCATACTGAACAAGACATTTTTAGTTTTACAGTATGCAACGATTATAGATTCTGGTTGTACGATTCCAGAATGCAGATTATTATGCATTCATTAATTCCAAAACACTATTATTTTAAAATTCCCCATTTAAAGTGTTATTTATTGCTGCTCAGTAAAACACAAAATAATAATAAAAACAAACAATAGTCCATTTCTCTTTGGACTTAAAAATTTGTGAAAATTAAATGGCAGAACAATAAATAAAGAAAGAAAGTAAGAATAAATAAAAAAAATAGCATTTGTTCAATGTAAATCTATTGTGTGTAATCATGTAAATGTAAGTATTTGTCTTTTAAAGAGAACAAATATAGTCAAAGGCTGCTGAACCTCTGTATGAAAGGCACTTTTGATCAACTTTATTTCAAAATTGTTTAGCATTTTAATTTTGTATTTTTTTTTCTTTTTAAATCAGAGTAGAAATGTATATATTCCATACAAAGTATGAAGCTGACTGGTCAGTTCTTGCCACATGACTTGTGGTGCGCTCGCGGATTTCTGAAAAGTTTATCTGTTTCCAAATAGGTGCGCCTGGATTGTATCAACTAGGCCGCACCTCCATTGGAAATAACGAACTTGCGCATACAAAAGATGTAATTTGTGAGAAGCCCTTAGTTAATAGCCTCAGCCATAGTTAATGCAGTGTGCGTGCGTATTAGCCTTGGTGTACAAGCTCGGAAATTCAAACTAGCGTACAGTTGGCATAACTTAGTTTAGTTGCAGGAGTTTTGTTCCGTGCAGAACTGCGGTGTTGAGAAGCTTTTACAATTGATCAACTGTGAGGAATTAAATTGTGGTTAATAGTGAAATCAGGTAATCATAGCATTCTTACAACAAAGTAGTGTGCTTAGGCATGGGACGAAATCTGTTTTCATGGTAAACCGCGGTTCGAAAAAGTCAAGGTTTTAAAACCACTAACATTTTATGCAATGCCGTTTCTAAGGTATGTGTAAGTTTTTTTACTTGCGTTTTATTTACTGTTTACGACAACAGTATCTCCAGCAGAAAAGATGCCATTTTAAATTGGAAACAAATGTTTGCTTTTATTTTAATTCTTTAGCTTCATAAAAAAAAAATAAATAAGGAATGTTTATGGAAACAAAATACAATGGTTCTATAAAAAATTTAAATAAAACACAATGGACTACAATAAACATCCACTCTGATTACTAAAAGGATCATACTTTAATCACAAAATATTTAAAGTGTACTCGTAATTTAAACCAAAAAGACCTATGAAAATTAACAAAACAAAATAAACTTCTTGCATTTCAACAGCTCAGTACAGAAACAATACTGCTGACTGTACCTGATAACTCCATGCTTTGTGCGACAGCGATTGTCTACTATTTTTAGTCCTCTGTATTATTAGAGTAAATCACTGTAACAGCTGATGTTTCAAAAGTCTCAATGAGACGTAGAGGCTGCAGCCCAACATCATTGTTGCACACTATGGCAGAAGGCCATGCAATGCCACACAGGGTTTATTCCTTAAATACACACACACTTCATGCTGATGAGTGACTGCAAATGCTCCAGCTTAATCCAATGCAGAGCCTGAATCAGAGCTTCAGATCGCTTTCTATTCACAAATAAACATACCAAAAGAGAACATTTCAATAAACTAAACTTAACAACGAATGGAGGAACCATCAACTTTGCTAAATAAAGGCAGAATAACATTCAGATAAGATTTTTGCATATCAAGACCTTTATATCTAATGAAAAGATGCACTTATGCGATTGCTCTCCTTCCTTTCTTTTTTTTTAATAGCTTACATAAACTGACGTTGGCCTGATGATGTTTTACTGTGAATCTCTGCACGCACTTTCACCTCACTAACACCTCATCAAATCCCTCTCATCAAGTCAAATGAATTATGAATTGTCCGACTCGCTGTTCTTTCATGAATGCATAATATGGAGCTCTTTCCAAATGTGCCGCATGCATTGCAGGGGATTCCCGGTGAGGGACGTCTCCTACATTCAGACGTCCCATCCGCGAAAGTCATCTATTCATTTTAAAAACTGAGGGAAATGATTGTGAGCACTCATGGCCTCTCTGTGGTGCACGCACGCACAGTTTACATGTTGTTGTGAATTGTTGGCGGTTTATATTGCATTTTAAATATTATATACAGCTAATCAAAAATAAGAAATCACTATAAAGTTTCTTTGTTTTTCACCGTAAACCAATTGTGAGATAAAAAAAAAAAAATAATAAATGGTTTTGCATAAAATGACAGTTGGTCAAAACAACAACAAAAATGCTTCTTGTTTTAGGCAAGTTTATTTTTATTTTAACATTACACCAACTTCAGATAAATTAAGAAATTTTTGGTTTATTGTCCCTGAACTTATTTTATATGTGGATCAACTGTCATTCCCTTGAGGAAAGTAAATACTCTAAAATAAGATTATTTGTATTGGAAATGTCAATTTTACATACATTTTTTATGTACATATTGTCATTATTAATATAATATAATATAATATAATATAATATAATATAATATAATATAATATAATATAATATAATATAATATAATATAATATAGGGCGAAGCAGTGGCGCAGTAGGTAGTGCTGTTGCCTCACAGCAAGAAGGTCGCTGGTTCGATCCTCGGCTCAGTTGTCGTTTCTGTGTTGAGTTTGCATGTCCTTCCTGCATTTGTGTGGGATTCCTCCGGGTGTTTTGGTTTCCGCAACGGTCCAGATACATGCGGTACAGGTGAATTGGGTAGGCTAAATTGTCCATAGTGTACGAGTGTGAATCAGTGTGTGTGGATGTTTCCCAGAGATGGGTTACAGCTGTAAGGGCATCCCCTGTGAAAAAACGTGCTGAATAACATCCTTCCTCTCTGGCAACCCCAGATTATTAAAGAGACTAAGCCAAAAAGAAAATGAATGAATGAAAACAGACAAAAAAAGAGGTACGAAAAATGACTGACAATGATTTGGAAACATTGCTCACATGTTGTAGTGCTGTGGATGTATAAACCTGGGTTGCAAACTCATAAATAAACACTTACAATCAGATCATGAGATCAGCGAGTACCGATTGAGTCGTCAACTTAAGCTAGAGTCGTAAAATGTGATTATTTGCCGATACCGATCTTTGGCCGATCCATCGGAGCATGTCTAAATATAATATAATATAATATAATATAATATAATATAATATAATATAATATAATATAATATAATATAATATAATATAATATAATATAATAAAATAAAATAAAATAAAATAAAATAAAATAAAATAAAATAAAATAAAATATAATATAATATAATATAGAAGTTGAGCATTTTTCAAACAAATTGTACATTAATAATTGATAGATGTTTATTTATAAAATATATACTTATATATTATATATATATATATATATATATATATATATATATATACTTAAATGTCCTTTATTTCTAACCTACGCATCACAACTACAATTGTTACCTCACATAATTATAAAAAAATAATAATAATAAAAATCAAACAGCCATGATCAGATGATTAATCAATAATCATGACATGCCTAACAGCGTTTTTTAGCAGAGTGCACCATAATGGAAACACTGTCACATTCGGCAGTGAGCTGTTAAACAAACCGGATTTCATCAAATAAACACTGCTCAGCTTGTGGAGTTTCAAAGATACAGGCCTTTATGACAGCAATTTAACCTTCTGTGGCTTTAGCATTACTTATGTTTGTGGCTAAACCTTCTGGCCTCACATTTATTGTTGTGATGTTGAGATGTCGAGATGGAAAGATTTGCAGAAACCTTACCTAAATTTCCCAGAAGCTGGCAAAACTAAAATAGCTGAGCCAATTAGTGATTGTTCTCATTCTCTTTTCTGAGGTCACCATCATCACGAAGGCCCCAAAATCTCCATGAACCATGAGCAAAACACCCCAGAGACAAAAAAAAAACACCTGCCAACACTCTTAAAAATACTTGGCTCCACACAATTACATCATGTTGTCACAACACAAATCAATTAATTTAACTTAATCCTTATTACAAATTTAGGTGGATTGAACATAAAACAATTAAGCTGTCCACAAAAAGACCTTATGAATAGTGTTGTTTCCGCTCATTTTAAATAAGTCGGTTTAAACAAGGAGCAAATGTAGTTTTATCATCAGTGAATTTCACAACTTCCAGAACACAAGTCACCAATAGCAAATGACCGAACAGCATTTCAGTCTCATTTTCAATTACTGCAATTGCAACAAACATAAACAGACAAAATATCAATTCTACAAATATTTAAACATATGACTTTCCTTAGTTTAATATGAAAAAATTAAGTTAACTTATCATCTTTTACAAATTTAGGTGGATTGAGCATTGAACAATTAAGTTGTCAAAAAAAATGAACTGTGTTGTTTCAGCTCATTTTAAATAAGTACACTCAATTTTGAGTGTATATACATGCATGAGTGTGTATGTGTGTGCGTGTGTGGAACAACACACGTATTCATATTGAACCATTCTGTTTGTATTCCAAACTGAACACTTCACTTTAGAATTTGGAAAATAAATATTGTGTAAACAAAATGCCTAAAGTTTGTGAAGTATAGTGTTCTTAGTGCCACTGCCCTCAACAAGACAGCCCAAATTACGTACTGTAACTGCAACGTGCGGTCTGCCCCTCCCACACTCAAAGAAAAACAAACAGTCATGCATACACTGGATGAGCTCACTGTAATAGGGCTAGCAACATTAATGTGATTAGCAGAACATAAGAACATGCTTAGGGCATGTGTCAATCGAAACATTTTCACGCAGCTGAAAATGCCAGCGCTCATACAAAAACTGTCAGACGTGAGCACCTGAGAGCACGTCTAAAGTACTGCTTTTAGGTCATTCTTCAACTATCGGCACATTTTAAAAAATAATGTTCAGCATTTCATGTATAATCGATGGTCATGCTCACTGAAATAGTTAGCACTCCTATTGAAAACAACTGAAAAAATATGCAAATAGTAGTAAGGGATGCAAGTAATAGTAAGGGACACAGGTTCTAGGCACAGCCAGGAATTATTCACTGTTAACATTGAGCCCCGTTACACTTTTCTTTCTTGAAAAGAAATAATGTTTCATCGTCAATCGGCATAAAAGACATATTTAGGGCGGCACGATTAATCGATAAAAGATCGCGATCCCGATTCAACCCCAACATGATCTTAATCCAGCATCTCTACAATTCAGCCAATTACATTTTCAAGTTTGGGAGAAGCATAAAGTCAGACACCTCCAAACAGTCTTAAAAGAGTGACATACTGTATTTATAAGGTATATTTCACCAAAAAAATGCCATTTTTGTCCTGCTGTAGTGATGTATTTACGACGACAAAATCACACGTGAGCTGACACACTGTTTGAGAAAAACAGCAATAAAGTTGTAAATAACATTCAGTTTATTTGCTCAAAGTAATTGTTTGGGGCCGCGCGGGAAGTATGAGTTGCATGTATGCATGTAAATATCGCATTTTAAAAGTCATGATTATGACAAGCATTTATATATTTTTTATGTGCATGAAAATAAATGTTTACTAGGTCAGTCTAACTACTCTAGCCTATAATGTTGTGTATATACAATGCAAAAGGGGAATCTGATAATGACAAATGTCTCATTTTACCAGTGAACAAAATGGTCTATTAATGTTCTCAATGACAAATGACAAGCATATGTCTAAAACATATTAATTCAACTTCACAATGATAAGTAGTTGTATTTTGATCTAAATCACTTTACTGTGAATTAACGCCCAGGACATATTTGAAGTCTATACAAAATTTAGCATTTTACCAACAGTAGAGCTACACATAGGCCTAATATTATTGTTGTTTTACTATACGTTTGAGAATTAACAATAATAGCCTACTCAAATTAACCTTTATCTTAGATTGACAGAGTCGTCAGAGAAAATCATGATCTTGATTTTAAGCAAAGAAAATCATGATTTTTATTTTAGCCAGAATCCTGCAGCCCTAATATTTATGCAAAACAATATGCTTAATCTGAAAAAAAAAAAAGAATAGTGATCTTATTAAATTTTATCATCATTCTTTAAGTGATCAAAAATGTATTGCTGACTGGGATTGTGAGTGCAAAGATTAAAATGACAATTCATTTGTAATGTGGGGCTGCACTGTGATCTTTAAATACGGAGAAAAAAAAACAAGCTGTATTATACCTTCATTGTTTTGATGGCAGAAAATCCTTTTCGTCTTTGACCCATATACCAAATCTCCAGTCCATGCATATTAAAAATACATTCAGGAACTGCTTTGAGACACAACATGGCAAAACTAGCTTGAGTTGACATGAAAAACAAGAATCCACAGAGAGATGAAACATGAAAGCCTTATCCATATGTTAGCATGGGCAACAGTGAAACATCCAGTCAAGCTGCTCTCTCCCACAGCTGACCAACATGCGCCCATCAACCAACTTACTTAACAATTAACAATCCACTTACTCCATTAGCTATAGCCTTAAGTAGACTAATAAAGAGAATGCCGTTTCATGTAAGCAAAGGCCGACTGACCACATCAGTGACCTCTTGATGGTTTTACCTTGATGTCGAGAATTCAATTGAACTAACGCATATAACTGAACACCATTCTTTACATACTAATAATATGCAAAGAAATTCTGCCACACAACTGACTAGTCACGCTGTTTTTTGTTTGTACATTCTATTTAATTTTTCATCTCAGCCTTATTTGATCACCACGAGTGCAACTACAACATCTGACAACATGCAAAAGACTTATGGGCCAAACTAAACAACACTTCCTTAATCTATCCTCAATGCATCCATTGTTTTACCCTTAATAATAAACAAATTAGAAATGATCACCATAAATACATAACTTATCACATAACCGTCTTCTTTTTAGGTGTTAAATGATAAAAAGCATTTATGTTTGCAATTACTCCACCTTACGTAAAGACTAAATTGAATTTAGACTAAAATTCATCAGAAGAAGAGAAGTACTTAAAAATGATAAAATGTTTTTATGCATTTTGAAAAAAAATATATAATGGTGCAAAAATCAGCTGCTGGAATTTTAAATTTAATAAGCATTTTTATAAGCAAGTAGATGAAGCTGATTATCACAACCAGGGCTGCATTTTATTTTTCTGCGATAAATATTTCAATATGAATACAGTTTCATAAGATTGTTTAAACGGCACTATTTGATGGTTTTCTGGGACTAACAGTAATCAGCTACAAAAATTTAATTATCAAAATGTAAAATAAGCTTTTTCTACTTTTATTTGTCTTGTTTCTAGTCTAAATATCAAAAAAATTCTTAGATCAAGTAAAAAATATTGTTTTGTTTTCAACTTAAGAAGAAACGCGTTTCCTTAAAACAAGCAAAATTATCTGCCAGAGTAAACAAAATCTTATTTTTGCATTGAAATGTAAATAGAAATAAGACAATTTGATTTTTTTGCATAAATCATATAAATTTTGTATAAATAAAGTAATTAAATACAATTTTGTAGCTCCACATAAACTATAATCCAGGGGTGCGGTTCCGAAAACCTTGTTTAGCTAGCTAAGATCGCAAGTTCCGTTGTTACAAACATAGTTCATTGATTTGACTTTTCCCAAATCCATGCTTCCAAAGAACATTCACAAACTGTATCGCAAACTTGTATGCTTGCAACTACACCTCTGGAGATGTGGTTAGAAGCATAGTTCCTGGTTGTGTTCTATTCGCCGTTCTATCCAATCATGTTTAAAATATCAGTACCAATTTGGTACCAAATTCCAGTCTCATAACAACACTAATCCAGACTCAACATTGCATGTGTTGCAATGTGACTATTGTGGATGAGCACATTGTGATATTGATGATATAATGATATATTGTGCAGCCCTAAAAACACATCTAAAAACAATAACAAATTTCTATTAATGCTATTTATTGTTTTCTAATAAGCCTAGGAAAAAAAAAACATCTTCTTCTCTTAAGATAAAAGGGTCAAAAACTCCCATAAAACCGCCAGAGCTTTACCAGAACTGATATGCTTCCTAATTTGGTCACATTTTTTTCACAGATAAAAATTTCAGGTCATCACAAAATAATAAACACAAGAAAATAAAATGCATGCATATTGTTTTAACTTGTATAATCAAAACCTAAGGGACTTAATTAAAATAGTAATGTACAAAATTAATTTGACTTTACTTTTAAGTAAGCTTCCATCATAAAGTTAGCTGCTTAACACAAAAAAGAACAGCATTGTTCGCTACTCGGCCCCCACAATATAACGGCCACTCCACTTGCTATGATAAAAGTGACAGGGCTTTGTTATGATTACGAACTGATTTAAAGATCCAAGCCACATAAACATTTCAAACGGCATGACTACTGCGAATAGTGGTCCATCTTAAAAGCGCCATAATCCTGCCATCGGTTCTAAACAGAGCTCAGGCTATGACGAACATTGGGCTGAAAATGCAATGAGTCACAGGTGGCTTGAAGAGAGGACTAGAGCCACTTCTCTCTGTGTGTGCAAGAGAAAAAGTCATGAGGCCATACGTGAGAGACAGCAGCACTGACTGGAAGTGCACAAAAAATAAATACATTTAAATTTTACTACACACAAGAATGAGAAAAAGACAAAGCAGCACTTTCAGGAGCGAATAAATTCATATACACACATTTAAAGAGAACTTTTTTTTTGTTTGTTTAAAAAAATACTAATTATTTACTCAGCCTGACGTAGTTTGTAACCTTTGTGAGTGTATTTTGTTGTGTACACTAAAGAAGATATTTTGAAAAAAAGCTGGAAACCATTGACTTATTCATTCGTTCATTTGTTTTTAAAAAGTCCCTTTATTAATCTGGGTTCGCCACAACGGAATGAACCACCAACTTATCTAGCACGTTTTATGCAGTGGATGCCATTCCAGCAGCAAGCCATCTCTAGGAAACATCCACACACACTAATACACTATGGATAATTTAGCCTACAAAAATTCACTTGTACTGCATGTCTTTGGACTGTGGGGAATACCGGAGCAACCGGAGGAAACCCTCGTGAACACGGGGAGAACATGCAAACTCCACACAGAAACGCACACTGACCCAGCCGAGGCTCGAACCAGCGATCTTCTCACTGTGAGGCGACAGCACTACCTATTGCACCACTGCGTCGTCGACCATTGACTTATATAGTAGGAATAACAAATACTATGGAAGTCAATGATTAAAGTTTTTCAGCTTTCTTCAAAATTGCTTTCTTTGTGTTCAACAACAACAACAAAAAAAAGGTCTAACAAGACAATCTAATCAATCGCAATTATTTTGTATTCTGCGATATTATAAATTGCGATAGGAATAAAATTTCACTAGATTTGTTGAATAAATATTTGGAAAGAATTGATCATTTTAGATTGATTGAGAAGATAATGGGAGTGCATCTGAATAAAATATAAGAAACAATCTTTAGGCATAGCTGAATTCAGTAATGAAAAAAAACACAAATTAAATAAACAGCATTTGTTTGTTTTCTGAGGAGTTGTACTGTATTCAGGAATACATTAATTAAACAATCAAATGTAAAATAATACAGAATAGTCTTCGTTTTATAAACGACTGAATACAAATGGTACAATTTCTTAGGCATGAATGCTTTAAAAACCCACACACAGTCACAGGCCTCAAATAAACACTTGCCAAATGATCAATCATAACCCAGACTCACAATACATGGATAAGACCTCAATAATTTTAGGTGATGCAATATATATTGCCAATACATAAAAACTAATTCCAGCAACATTTCAGCCCAGGATTTCTGTATTTACATTCTGATTCCAATGCCTAGTTTTTTAATTGATAAAATGACTATAATTAAATAAAATATTCTTAAGAATAAAATATTAGGTGTTCTTTGGAGAAGTGTACTTGCATTGTGATGATATTGTATTGTCATTCTGGCATTAAATAATGAGTGGCATAAAATGGTCTTAAAAATGACAATAACATCTTTATCGCAATATATTTTGATGCAATATATCGTACGACAATAAATAGATATTGTGACAGGCCCAACTCTCACACTTTTAATGATTGCACAAGTAGGATTCCAATTTTTTTAATATGTAAAAAAAACCAGTAGGTCATTTTAAAGAAAAAGTATTGCTTTAGGCAGATCAACATAACTACAAAATGTATTTACAAAGGTTTAAGTATATTACTACTAAAAACTATAATGGAACATTAAACTGAATGTTTATTATAATTATAATTTACATAATACTAATTAATAATATTAATAAAATTAAATAAAATTGCAAGAGTAATAATATGCATTTAAACCCCAGCTGTGTTTTGTGGAGAGAAAAAAGCTGTTCACAAGGTCCGTCTGAACAGGATCGTGTGCATGCGAGCACGAGAGGGAAAGAGCTGAACTATCAAAAACAGTCAGAGAGAATCAGACTGAGAGATCAGTGTCTCTTTCACATTGTGACTCAGTCTGAGAAAAAGAGGAGAAACTTTGCACGCAAACACCTATTGAAAATTCAATGTGTATGTACAGTGCTCAGCATAATTGAGTACACCCCATTTGAAAATGAATATTTTTATCTATACCTCAGTGAATATAGAAAATTTATTTTGGTGCATTTAAAGAAAACATTGATTAAATAGATATATTTATTAAAATAATATTTTAGTCACCAAACATATTTAGAAATTGAAAGACAATACAATTAAACTCAAGCAAAATATTTCATAACCTACAAAATTTCAACAAAAATGTAAAAAAAAATTAGCTTCTCTTGATTTTTCTTTTTTTATATGTTTTTAATATTTTTCTATAACATAAATTTGGGTGTACTAGTTTTTGGATCGTTATCACAAGTTATTTTGTTAGATAAGCTCAAGATGTGGCTTCAGTACTGACTAATCTAATGTATACGCACAAATATAATATTGTATAGCTTCCTATTAAAAATATGGATTTAAAAGAGAGATTTGTGGGAGGTGTACTCATATATGCTGAGCACTGTAATAGCTCATCTTTAATCAGAATTAAAATAAAATCAGAGCACACACACTGATCTTGTGTTCAATGTGCAACAGTACACATTATAGCTCTATTTGGGAATAAACGTATTTTTCTTAAAATTTTAAATGTAATAACTGACCTACACTCCCTACCAACCAAAAAAGGGACTTTCACAAAAACACCACAAACAATTTTCACATACCATAGATTCAATTTTGGTTCCCCAAAACAACTTTTAGTGAAAAGTTCTTCAAAAGAACCTTTTTTATAA
>NC_141027.1:27865000-27870000 GCF_052040795.2 Danio rerio
GGGTAGTAATGATCAAAACAGAGCGCCAGGAGCGAGCCGGAGACCCCGGCCACGCACGCCAGCACCGGCCTGAGGGACGGAGACAGGCAGCCGAGGCTGGTGAAGGACAGCAGCCACACCAGGCTGGCGAAGACCAGGATCAGGACGCTGTGTTTGAGTTTGAGAGTGGGGACGAGAGTGAGCAGACCCACGCAGCCCAGCACAAACAGCAACCTGCCCATCATCTGCATCTGATGGTGCTCCTCTCCCCACTGCAACAAGCGCACGACCATCAAATCCCCCAAGTAGCATGATGCTGGCAAAGACAAAAGCCAACATCTGCTGCTCTCCCTCTTGGTCCGCCTCAGGTAGAGGGTGAGGAAGAAATACGCGCAGCCGATGCTGAATAAAGGACTGACGGACTGGGAGAAATCCAAGAGGAAAGTCCGCAGCTCCAAGACGCCGTGTTCACTCTGAAAGCTCCTGGAAACGAAACAGGAGAGCGCCAGAACTGCCAGCGCTCCCACGTAGATAGCCGAGCCGCGGAATAGTTTGGACTTGAGGATATCCTCGTTGCAAAACCTGCAGACGTTGAATAAAAAGCCCCTCGGATGGTCTTGTTTTAACGGAGTGACGCAGCTCTTCACATAGCCGTTCCTGAAGCTCTCCGCGCTGTTTGCATTGCCAACAACACCATCGTGCTGCTGCTGTCTGATTTTACTGTGCAAAACCTCTCCTTCCTCCCGCACAGCCATGTTGTCCTCCTTCGGTGCTCTTTAAACTTTCATTTCTCCGAAATAAATCCTCCGTGTGTCAACGTTTCACTACATGACGGCGAACGCGCTCCATGGTCACTCAAACGTGCTCAGGCATTTTGGCCAGGAGGAAAAGAGGCTGAAATGTTGTTGTTTTTTAGCAGACCCGAGCTCTATGTCGCCGTCTAGGTGCGACAATTTGTAACAATGACTAGAGCGCGAGACACAGACGCGCGCGCGCGCGCTCTGCAGCGCGACCAAACCGCCGAGCTCTTTATTCACCTCTCTATTTGTCGAGTTTTTCTACATTAATCAAGGTGTTTAAATAATTCTTCACTATATTGGTAGATAGAATGTAGCTCGAGATCTTATTAAATTATACAGTCTATCTATGCCCTGTGTGTGGGAGTGAGAGTGTTAGAAATTGAAACTTCAGCGTCTTGTGTAACACATTTATTGTTTTTATTGTTAATACGACTCTGGGATATGATTAAATAACATGATTTTAGTAGCTTAATGGAAAAAGTATGAATAATCATGGCTTTCCCGATTTCTACCGTTGATGGCCCTTGTAGTTTCAATGCATAGACACCACAAGAGGTCACTAACATGGACATTAGCCTACATTTGTCATCTTTATGTGGAATCCGGACACAACATAGACACCTTGCTTTAAAAAAAACACTACTAACTCAACTTTATTAGCCTAAGTTATACTTTTTATTGAGCTTCAGTGTTAACTATTTTTATATCATGTATAAAGCAACAAAATATTAAACAAATATCAACCTAAGATTTTAATCACAACAAATTACAGCAACAATTAAAAAAATATATCAATTAACTGTTCCCTTAAGAAAAGTATGTTGAAAGTATCAACATGCTTATTTGTTATCCTTTCAATCGTTACAACAAATATTTAAAATCATAGTAAAAGATATTATTTAAATATACAAGTTTCAACTAATAATTAAAGCTGTCATGGCTTAATAAAGTTTGATATATATGTATCATGTATACATGTGTACATGTATACAGTACCGGTCAAAGGTTTGGGGTCAGTTTTTTTTTTTTTTTTAAGAAAATAATTCTGTTTATCAAGGCAACATTTATTAAATGTAAAAACAAAATTTTATGTAACTTATTGTATGTCAAATTAAATGATAACTCCAGACATTATTTTTATTACTATTACCATTACTGATAATAACAACAACAATAATAATAATAATTAATTTTAGAGTTATTTCTGAAGGATCATGAAGACTGAAGTAATGATAATGATCTTTAAAATCACTTGTATAAATGATTAAATGAAATTATAAACTACTTTTGTGCAGTTATTTTACAATGCAATAACATTTCACAATTTTACAAATTGTACTGTATTTTTGATTAAATAAATGCAGCCTTGGTGAGAAGGATAAGCTTATTTTAAAACATTTTAAAAAATCCTATTGACCCCTATTTATAATTTATTTATTTATATATATATATATATATATATATATATATATATATATATATATATATATATATATATATATATATATATATATATATATATATATATATATATATATATATATATATATATATATATATATATATATATATATATATATATATATATATATATATATAAATATATATTTGAAAACTAATGTTTTCATTATGGCTGCTTTTATTTGATAAAAACATAATAAAAGCAGCAAATTGTAAATTATTATTAAAATATAACATTGAAATAACATTTTATTAGAAATAATAGGGGATAGTATATTTTTGGGGGGCATTACTTTACAGTAAATTTGAATAAGCTGTAGTAACAATTTGTGATATTAATGCATGAAAAATCAGACATACCTAAAAAAAAGAAGAAATCAGAAGAAAAAAACATGCCTTTTGTCTTTGTTCAGTCAACACCTTTTTCCTTTCCTAAAATACATGCAAAGAGGGAAAGCCCCTTCAACGCTGTGCTTTAGGTCAAAAGAATCTGTATTGTGAAATAATACAGTAGTCTTTCCTATAAATGCATGAACACAAATAATGGTCTTAAAATGACTCACATTTATAAAAAGATCCAGATATAAAAGTTTATAAAAATATAACAAGAACAATTCAAGCACTTGGCTGGAAAATTGGTTTGAAATTGTAATTCTTGCGTTATGGTTCAATAATGATCTCATAAGATGAAGACTAATGCTGGTTCTATAATGCATTGAAATTGACCTCATTTGCTTTACTTCTGTGTGCTGCAATCCCCAAAGCTTTCTTAAGAGGGTTTTCCATGATTCCAGCTGTACAAGTGAATCAGTGGAGTTAGTAGACAAGTCAATAAAACCACCAGAAATTCTCATGTGAGGATCATGTTCACACTAATGTATCTTTCACATTTGTAGAAATTGATGACGTTCATATGCAAATAATACACTGTAAAAATATATGAACAATTAGTCATGACAGCATTTGTTTTTTTTAGTTAATTGTAACTTGTTAAACTCATTAAAATTTATTAATGTTCTAGCTTAATTTTATAAATTACACAAGCTGTTTTAAGACAGTTTAACATAATATAAGTTCAATGGACCCATAAGGTTAAGTTGATTCAGCTTACATTAGGGCAATAGGATTTTTTGGTGTGTTTACTACATTTAAATAAGTAAAAAATAAAGTAAAATAATATAAAATAAATAAATAAATAAATAAATAAATAAATAAATAAATAAATAAATAAATAAATAAATAAATAAATAAATAAATAAATAAAAGAAAGAAAGAAATTTCCTGCCAGGACATTATCTTTTATTTTTATTTCTGTTAACAGTAAAACAATAAAGCAAGATAGCAGATTTTTAGAGTGCAATTAAATAAAAAAGTATATATATATATATATATATATATATATATATATATATATATATATATATATATATATATATATATATATATATATATATATATATATATTGTGTGACATTGTTATTTTATATTGTTGTAAAGTGTTGTGTTGTTGTATTTCTGTAAAGTGTAAAGTAAACCAAAAATAAGTAATCTTTAAAAATACATCTTACCGAATTAGTAAAATAAAGGGCAAGAATTTCAGAGCTACAGAAAATCTCCTTATTATGTTCATAACAGGCCAGATTTGGTATTAACAAGATCAGCAAAAACAAATGAGAACCTTTATTTGCATTTTGTCTATAAATTATCCAGATCAGTGTTATTTTAGCACCACTGAAACAGCCTTTAGTTTCATTTTTGTTTATATCTTTAAGTAGGTCTAAATTTGATCTATTTATTAATCATTTTGTTTATACAATTCTTACTTATTTTTATTTAAACATGTCAAGATTAAGTAAAATGAGAAACATTGTCTTTGGCGACATAATGAATTTAAATGATTTTATACTTTAATACAACTAATGAAAATTACTTAAGGGGCAACACGGTGGCTCAGTGGTTAGCACTGTCGCCTCACAGCAAGAAGATTGGTGGTGCATGTCCTGGCTGGGCCAGTTGGCATTTCTGCGTCAAGTTTGTATGTTCTCCCAGTGTTTGCGTTGACTTGCTAGGGGGTTCCTGTTTGCTCCACAGTCCAAAGACATGCACATGGTGAATTGGATTAACTAAATTGGTCGTAGTGTATGAGTGTGTGTGTAAATGCAAGAGTGTATGGGTGTTTCCCAGTACTGGGTTGCGGCTGGAAGAGCATCCACTGCATAAAACATATGCTGGATAAGTTGGAGGTTCATTCCGCTGTGGTGACCCCTGGTAAATAAAGAGACTAAGCCAAAGCAAAATGAATGAATGACTGAAAATAACTTTAATTGCTTAAGTCTTTTTATGATTGTTGTGTCACTAATATTTTTTACTTATTTGAATTTCAACAAGATAAATGTAACTCATTATAAATAACACTTTTACTAATATTAATAGTTTTTATCATTTAAGTTTTAAACTGACTATTAAACATAACACTCCGGTTTGAAAAAGTACAATGCACAGTAACCACGAACACGGTCAAATCGTGAACATAATTTCCACCATTCGCGTTTGCTTAAACGCGCAGAGTGGTTTGATCCTCCTGGCTCGCTGTAGTATTGATGTGGCCAAGTCAGTCAGGTTCCACGTCATTCGGAAGGATCAGGATCTCGCCAGACACGGATGCAGATATTGGAGAAGAGAGAGATCTGACACCTATTTGAAAGGTAATTCACGATAAGTTTAATTAAAAGGCACATAGAAAAAATACATTTTGTTGTT
>NC_141027.1:28155000-28240000 GCF_052040795.2 Danio rerio
TCCAATCACAACTCCTGACCCTCATTTCATTTCAAACATTTTAATTAAAAAAGGTAAACAAATGGGAAGCTTTTTCATTTAAAACAGCAAATTGCACAGGGAAACATCTAGAAATATTTACTGCAGAAAATGTGTGTGTGTGTACGTACATTAGATGTTTGTTTGTATATGTATTTCTGGCAAGCTAGCTCTCTAGCCCACTGAAGCTAAGCAGGGCTGCGCCTGGTCAGTACCTGCATGGGAGACCACATGGGAAAGCTACGTTGCTGTCTTGCGTGGTGTTAGTGAGACCAGCACAGGTGGCTCAACCTGTCTGTATTAGTCGTAGCACTCCAGTATATTGATGGGGACTCTATACTGCTCAGTGAGCGTATACTCATTTGGACTTTGAGAATTTAAACCAAGTTCATAAAAAATCCCAGGATGTCCTTTGAATAAGAGTGGAGTTTTAGCTCCGACATCCTGGCCAAATTTGTCCACTGGCCTCTGTCCATCATGGCCTCCTAACCATCCTCATATCGTAATTGCCTTCATCACTCTGTCTCCTTCCCACCAATCAGCTGGTTTGTGGCTTGACGCTATATGGCTACCGTTGCATTATCCAGATAGATGCTGCACACTGGTGGTGGAGCCCCCCCCCCAACTCCCCCCCCCCCCCCCCCCCACTCACCAAAAAAAGAAAAAAAAAAAGTGTAAAGCGCTTTGAGTGTCCACAAAAGTGCTATATAAATGCAAGCAATATACATACAACAGTTCTGTCTGGTTCTTGAACCTTATTGGCTGATAGCTGTGCAATTATGCTGCAATAACAGCGCTCATACAGTCCCCTCACCCTTCTGTATTACTCTGCCCATAGTGACAGCAAATCAATAAACTTACTACAGTTTAACAAGTATTGCAGCTGTTGGAAAACATAATGTGCTTTTGAGGCTTTTTTAGGCTGGAATATAGTTGTTTAGATTACTAATATGCAGTTTATTTATAAAGATATTGCCTATTTTCCATCTATTAGCCTGTCATCATGAGAAGAGCAAAGACGGTTGAGGCTCCACCACAAGATGGCAACAGAGACCGCATAATTGAGTCCTTAGAGGAGAAAAACCCTAATAAGCATAATTTCAAACTATAGCTGATCAAATCATTTTTAAAACTGGTAAGTGTCATTCTAAGTCAATCTCTCTCTTTTGTATGCTATAGTGCTGTGTTTATACCATAATCTGGAAGTGTTTGTTTTGTGTAGGCTTTTTCGGGTTAATTATTGTGATATCCCGATTGCAACAGAGAAATACTGGATAATTTTTCTAGAGTATTCTGTTTTTCATCACTTTAGATATTACGCTAGAGAATAATTCAAATACTAGCTCTAAAGTGACTTAGGTGAAGTAGCAATAGCTTCTGTTATTCTGATGTCAGCTGCAGATGTGAATGAATGGTGGCAGAAAGCAGTTCCTCATACAAAAGTAATTTTAGACTCTTGGTGGTTGATTTTTGTTTTTATATACACAATTATGCCGTCGAACTGTTGTATGAACGCGATATCACACAAGTAGTAGTGCCATATGGTTGTCAGCACTGGTGGGACAGTCAAGCCTGAAATGATTCCCTAGCAGATTCTGAGTTAAAGTTTTTGTATAAATGTAAATAAAAGCTAAGAAATATATCTTTCCACAATGATGCTTCTTGTATATTTTCTAACTGTCTTTTGGGAGAAGCCTGTGTCAATTAAAAAAAATTAAAGTCAGAATTTGTCAGGGGTGTGGATCATTTCTGGCTTTACTGAATGTAAGTCTATTTGAATTAAGTTTTTTGTTAAATAGTTTTTCGCCTTTTCAATTTGTGTAAATGTTTTTTAATAATTGTTTGAAAAGTTTTAACTATATTTGGAAAGGATAGTTCCCTCAAACATAAAAATTTAGTCTCTATTTACTTTTTCTGAGGTTGTTCCAAAACTTTTTCATTTTTTTTTCTTTTGTGTTCAACAAAAGAAAGAAATTCATAAAGGTTTGAAACAAGTAAATGGTAAGTATTTACATCATTTTCATTTTCGGATGAACTACAGCATCCCTTTTATACAGTAAGTTAAGGTCGGCTCACTCTTTGTGATTTAAATTTTTTTTTTTTTAATTTTAAAATAATTTTTTTTATAATCCTGAAGGATTGTTGCATATCAGACTGCACGGACATGGCTCCCATGTCACACTGTAAGATCTCAGCTCTCATGAAGTCAGACTGAACGACAATGAAAACACGCCAAACATGACAGAAAACACCCCCGGAGTTTGACGTCTTCCAACCGGGACACTTTCACTATCCCGCATTCAAAAATGATTCCTCACAGCAAACGTAAACTGTTTGCTACTGTCTGTAGCGGCAATTTTGCAAGCGGCGTGTTTCAATAACAAAACAAGGAAGATAAAACTGTTTTAACATTTCACCGCATTCATTTGAATTGTCGCATGGATTGCGTCATCAAATTCGGAGCTCATATTGGTTCTAGGATTGACGCTCAACGCAGCTGTTGTCACACTGCAGGAAAGTGTCTGAAATCTTTAGACCCTGCCAGAACTTCATTGGAGGAAAAATCTAATTGCAACGAGCACTAAGCGGCTGTGTGTAAACAAACCAACAATCAAAGATCACAGTTTTAGCCTACAGTAGGATTTCAGGAATCTTTTAGGATTTCCCAAATTTGTCTCATATGACAAAATTATGGCTGAATTCTCACAGTATGAGTAGGACTTAAGTCAAAGTCTTTGGCGAAACGATTTGGGTTAATAATCATTGTCATTTATGTGAATTGTGTATTTTAAACGTAGAAAAGCATGCATGGACATCTCACCACTCCCCTTTCACAGCCTGTTTCCATAATGGCAGTACAGTTGTGTTGTAAGTTAGTTACATGTCTAATCAAACATGGCAGAATACCAAATATGAGACGCTAACACTCCCAACTCAATATGAAATGGGATCACAGAGGTGTCTGCAAACACACTTGAAGTGCTCAGAGTCTGTCAGCTCTTAATAAGTGAAAGTGAAGTGAAGGTCCTCATGAGTTCAGAGCACCTGACACAGAAAGTGACCTCATCAAAGACTAGTTATCTGCCTCTTCTATCTGGAGGCAAGACAGAAGATTTGATGATTGTGCCTTCTCTCTTTAGTGTCGAAGTCGACGCACCGATCATAAAACGTCTCTCCGCCCTGACTGAGAAACACAGCCGATGAGAACTGCATTGTTCATAAGAATTCATATTCGCACATCAGAAATAATGAAGCAGACACTCTGTTACTACATTAGCTGTTCATTGAGCTGTGCGAAAGTCTGACTTTTTTATGTCCTACACCAAATAACCAGTTGCTATTAATACGTGTCAGCTAACCCGGTTGTGCTCTCGGCCCTTATTGATTCATTTAGCTCGCGTTTTCTCAAAGATTTGTCTCCATGCCGGAGACATCAGGAGAGCTTTCATAAGCAGAGAGTATGAAAAATATCACTTTTCCACGCATTCAAACACTCCACGTCACTGTTATTACGTTTCCTTTGACCTTTTGCCGTCTGTGCGCAATGCGATTGACTAAGAGGAAGGCAGACAATAAGCCCATAATAGCCTTTAAAACAGTTCAACAGCGCTGAGGAGCTCAATCTGCGCCTAGACAACTTTCCTCATCACACTTGTTGAATAAAACATCAGGCTGAGCGCATGCTAATGGCTGACAGCGGCGCTCTCTCTGTTTTGCACAAACAAAACCTCACACTCTCTCGTTTTGCCTCTTTTCTGCGGCAAGGAGTTTTAGCTTTGATGCATTTTACACCGTCCTCGGTGTTGACAAGTTATCTGTGACCTGTAGAGTGAGCCCCACCGAAAAGCGCCGCACCGAGAATCCATCTTTTCGCCTCCAATAGCGGCGGTGCAAACAAACAGGGCCTAAACAATACGATATATACCACATATCAATTACACTAAATGCCTCAGTATCTATACTTCACTGTCTCAACCACACACCGGTTACAAGGCACACACGCTGCGGCGGGACGATAATGGGTCGGCATTGTTCTCCACCATCTGGAGCGCTGATAAGACTCGCCTGTGCATAGTTGATAATAGGAGCCAGCGGAGGAAGAACTGAGTGTTAAACATTTCCTTGGCCCATGAAAAAGGTTCCATTAAGTCCACTGACCCCAATTGAATATTAATGAGCTAATTAACAGATTTATTGTTCTACGCAATTTCTGGAGGGGCCTGTTTTTTTAAGTGCTATTATTTTTTTCTAATTATTTTTTGCACTTTGTATAATTGAATCTTTGTAGCTGCCAGCATCCCAAGCGTGCCTTGGCAACGCAGAAAAGAATTTGGACTTGCGTTGTTTTTTTTTCTTTCCCTCCCTCCCTCTCTCTCTCTTCTCCTCCACTCAGTTCGTTCTTTCCCCAACAACAACAACAACAACAACAACAGCAACAAAAACAATGTTTTCTTCGATGGCAGTGTGTTTGTAATTAGGCTTTACCCCCCACTCCTTCCCCAGCCTCAACAGCACAGCTTAGGCCTATGAATTTTATATTTAAAGGGGCTACAATGTTTGTTCCAGGAAGGAACAGGGTGAGGTGTTGGATTACAAAACAGCAATCAGCGGGGTTACACTCGACTGCATCACTCGGAGGGTCTGGCAGGGCTTTTAAATGAGCATTGACAGCTGTGGCTGATAGATAGCATAATCAGCTGATGAAGAGGATACACTGCAGCGCTGCTCTCGACGGCCTCTTTCAATAGTGCTGCTGCCGCCACACCGGGTTGCTGGAAAGGTTACCTTGAAAGAAATAAATGCAATTAGGAATGCGAATGATCAACACGGGTGATAAAGGGGGGACCGCGAGCCTTCCCTGGAATCCGCCAAATCTTGCTCGTGTCGGCATGTCGGTGATGGATGGCATACGCGCGCCGATGTTTTGTGTTTCAAAGGAGATGTTTGAAATTGTGTTCGATGCAAGGACACAGTCTAACAATTGCTTTTTTTTTGCTGTGAAATTGACATGCAGCAGAATTTCAATAACTGTTCGGGAATAGCAACCAAAATAATGGCAAATGTTCTGACAAGTGCACCTCCGTTTGAAATATGCAGGGAGAGATTGGAGGGAGGGAGTTGGGGGCCGCTGGTGATGACCTTTTGATAACTACAATATAATTATTATTGCATTTTTTTTTCTTCGCTATCTGCGACTTTACTTAATTCTATTTATGCCTAGAATCCAATTCCGCCCAAATAAAAGCATCAATTTCTTTCGGTTACTCCACCAATATAACTTAGAATAATGAACTCATTTCGCTGTTATATGGAAATAGGGTCTCATTACAATAATTTTGCCTGATACACAAGCCAGCTGATATTAGGAGCCGGGCCCTACAGTCAGAGAGGTTATTATGCTATACATCACAAACTGCATTAGGCTCATAAAAGCTGTCACCAAAAAGGTTGAGAAGTTGCAGCAGGCAGCCCTGTGGCTTCACATGTCTCCTCTAAAAAAGGAGACTCTGATGAATCAACCGTACAGAGGAAGCTGATTAAAAAAATCTTTTCTGATTGTTCATGATTTCCATAGACATTAGGCTTTTCCAGCATTGCTTCTGTTAAATATGAATTACTGTGGTAGCCCTTATTTTTTCCATCAGCCATAACGTAATCTTTATCTGTTTTAGTTCTCCAGATGTACAGACTTTCTTTCTAGTATGTTCGTACTGAAAAAAAAAGAACAAGCATGTTTTAAAATGTTTTAATCAAATGAGGACAAGATTATTTGTGCTTTACTAACAGCTAAAGAACAAACTGCAAGCATTCTGCTGCCACAAATTCACAAGATTTTCTTTCTGATTGGAATCTTACATGGTATACCCTTGTACATTTTAAGTCAAAGACAAGCTGATCAATACAGCAATTCAAGTTAACTTTTTATTGGTTATTTACTACTCCAAGAAATAAAGGTACAACATCTGTCACTAAGGCGGTACCTTTTTAAAAGATAAATTTTTGGAAGAACAAGTTCTTATATTTTAGTTTTTACATATTAATAGCTAAAAAGTACAAATGTGTTCCTCATAGTACCTTAAAGTTACACAAGTGAAACTTAAAACTACAAAGGTGTACCCTAAAGGTATGTCCACCTGTACCTTTTTAAAGGGAATCACCACAGTGATAGATTTTGTACCTTTATTTCTGAGTGTGTAGACGCAGGTTTTAGTTGCAAACAAACTGTGGTGGTCATCCTTACTTTTTGACAATGTGAGAAAAAGTTTGTAGGCTATGTTTGGTCGCAAAATATAAGAAATTAGAATCTTTGAACTGCTCTTCACAACCGAAGAAATCCCATAATAATTTTATGTTGTCATATTTTGTTTGGCATAGCCCATAATACAGTGCATTATAGCCACTATACATTATTACACTGGGACCTCGGACTACAAAACCAAACATAAGTGTATTTCTTTAAAGTTAGATTTCTCTTTAGATCTCTTTAGAGCAACATCTGAACACTGAATAAATAAGCGTTCCATTGATGTATAATTATTTAGAAAGTTATCGTATTTTCGTAGTTACAAATCTAATGTATGCACAAATATAATATTGTAAATCTTCCTATTTAAAATATGAATTTAAAAGATAGATTTTTGAGGGATGTATATTTGCTGAGCACTGTATATAACATATACAATATATTACATAATATTACACAGTATTAAACTATGTGACCCTAGACCACAAAACCAGTGTAATTTAATTTCTTTATTTCTTTTTTTATTTCTTTCTCTTAAGACCTCATCTGAGCACTAATAAATAAGCTTTCCATTATTGTAGAAATATTTAGAAAATGATCATATTTGTTTAAGATACAGATATATTTGAAATCTGAAATCTGACGATTAAAAAATCTAAATATTAAGAAAATTATCTTCAAAATTGTAAAAATTAAGCTCTTAGCCATGCATAATAATATTCAGTTTATATTTACAGTAGCAAATGTACAACATAGCTTCATGGAAGATGATCTTTATTTAATATTCTAATGAGTTTTGGCATAAAATAATAATAATGGCTGATTTTGAACCATACAGGGTTTTGGCTATTGAGTTGGTATTGTATAATTTTAATGTATTGTTATATCATGACTTCACTTGGAGGGGCACATCATCATTAACCCATTCTTAACTACTCATGAACTCCCCATGCACGTCAGTCTAGTGTGTTTACACTAAATAACAATAAAAAAAGTGTTCCGTCAACATTATCATGCACAGTTTAAACACAGGAGTTCATGAGTAGATAAGGATGAGTTAATGATGATGTGCCCCTCCAAGTAAAGTCATGACATAATCATACATTAACAGCTCATGAGCTCTTGTTGGTTACATTTAGCTTAAACTTAAATGTTAATTAATACATTAATTAACAACCTACACTCACAAGTAATTTAGGTAACCTTTATCCACACATGTGACTCATGTTGTAGTTAAAGTTTTTGATTAACATGCATTAACTCATCAATAGTTTTCATATTAACACATAATTATTCATGTTTTGTTATTGTAAAGTGTTACCCATTTATCTAGTACCAAACATAAAAAATATATATGTGCTCAGGTATTCAGGTTTTAAACAAAAATAGAATATGGATAAATGTTGGGTTAATTTTTGAATTATATAACCCAATTGTTTAGTTTACCCACATTTTACCCATAATTGGGTTAAAATAACGTATCATTCTTTAGATTGCAGGAGGATATGCTAAAAAACACCAGATGTTGGTCCTTACAGGGAGCCGTAATGTGACTTTATTCTAATTGTGTCATTTCCATGTAGCAGGCTGCTTGGTTCTTGACAGTTTGTCATAGTTCTTTGTGTTGGATGGTGAGAAGCGATGGTGAGAGTGATGACATGCATCTGCTGCTGATTTGAAATCACTTGAAGGAGGTGTCGAAAAATTTGGCTGTAATTGCCAGAGAAAGGAGATAGTTTTTAGCATGCGCCTAGAAAAAACAATCAACCAAAGCCATACCTTGGCTAGTCAAGAGTTGGAGACAAAACAACAAAGTGCAATAATTGTTTTCCGAGCTGAGTGCCAGCAGGAATGTTATGCTAAAAGCGCTGCTTTCTTCCACACAGCACTTCCAGCAGTCAGATGTGGTTCTGCCATCATTACGTGTTGTCTCACAGAAAGTAATCTTTGGTAACAATCAATTACAACACATTTCCCACTTTTGTCACTTGTTTTTTTTTCATCCTGTAGTGTGAGGCCAGTCTTCTAAACATCTTCTCTCTTTTAAACATCATACAATATATTCATAGGGAACTTTGAAACGTAGTACTTAGACTTCAGAGTTTGTGATTATAATTCAAGCTTTCTCTCAGAAGGAAAAATGAGGAAAAAGAAGGTCTTTTTTGTCCCATTGTGCAGAATGAATTACTATGTTGTTCTTTTTTAAGATGTCTTTTGTGGGTCTGTTGCTCTCTCAAAGAAACGTCCATACACTGACCGAGGTCATGATTGAAGTCTGAAGGCAAAAAGAGCTATATAAGGCAGTCTCAGGCTCTCTGTGCTGGTCGGCTGACATTGAAATGTTCCACCACTAATTTGCTATGCGAACTCAGGAATGCCTTGCCAAATGTATTGCTGGGATCAGTAAATTCCTGACTTCACCATGCCAGTGTTCTGGTACAACTTTTGAGTTCATGTTAGACCTTGGAAATTATGCTACAGTAACAAATTATGAGCCCATATATTTGGCATTAACTAGATTCAGTTCTAAGGCCTTCTGTTAAAGTGATATTATAAATTCAGTACTACTGAGCTGAACTGCTAGCATTTTTGTACATTTGTTATTTCAAAACAATAATATAAAGTGATTGTTCACCCACAAATGAAAGATAGCTTAATGAGTGGACTAGGAAAAATCTGGCAGGTTGAGGCCTTGTTTACTCAATGAAAGCAGTAAACGTCTTGGTAACACTTTATTTTGATGGTCCATTTGAGTATTAGTAGACGGTCTGCTTAATATCTGCTCATACTGCTCTTTCAAAAGACGTTTAACTGACTATAAGAAACTTTTCAAGTACATGTCAACTTACAGTAACCCTAACCCCAACCTAACAGTCTACTAATAATCTAGTGAGAATTAGTTGGCATGTAGATGCAAAGTAACTTAATTCAACAAATGGACCATCAAAATAAAGTGTGACCAACTTTTTAAACGTGTTTTGGCTGTTCATTTACATGACAGTGCTGTTTTTCTCCTTTCTGTATTGTATTACTTGTATTGTATTTGTAGTACTAATTTTGCAGGTCATTTTTATCTATTAACCAATTTCCATTGTGCTTTTAGGCAGCGTGTGGAAACCTGTTTGTCTGTGATGTTATAATTGTTTGTTTTTTGAGTGCTATGCAAACTTTGGAATTCAGAAACATGTTTTTTGTGTGTGTGTGTGTGTGTGTGTGTGTGTGTGTGTGTAAACATTTTAAATTGAAAATGTCATTTCATAAAATGTTATTTTAAGTTTGTTTAAAATTTCACATTTAATACAAGGTCAAAGGTTTACATTCATTACACATTTTTTGACACTGTCAGAAAAAGGTTTGTATATTTAAAGCAATATCCATGACTGACAAAATCCCCATAATAATTTTATGTTGTCATATCTTGTTTGACAGTACATTATAGACACCAGGGGTGCCCAATTCTTTTATTAAGAAGCGCCAAAACCAAATATCATTGAGAGCTGTGGACCAAAAGAAAATATACCAAACCATTTCACATTAAAGTGGCCACTGGTAATTTCCTAATTTATTTCAAAACATTTAAAACTAAATAGAAGGATAGCTATGGAAATAGAAATCCATTAAATTATTATAATGGATTTACATTTGTTCAATTCAATAAAGATTAATAAATTGGAAATATGTGAAAATATATTCACATATCCCATGTCCCAACAAGCCACAAATACATTAAGAGAGTGGAGGCACTTGATCAACATTTAACTTAATTATAACATGCATTAAAAGCACAATTTTTTTTATCTGCTGCATAACACACTTTTCATAACACATTTTTTTCAACACATCCCATATTTTCTAAAAAATATCAACCTCTACCAAATAGTTGATATGACGATTTATGGTAAAAGTACCAGAATTAATACATATACTTTAAATATCATAAAATATGAAGTGTAAATATATTATAAGATTTATAAATAACACACACACACACACACACACACACACACATCTCACTCACTTAAGGGTTAGGTGGGATCCATCTCTACAACAAAAGACCAACATTACAACAAAAGTGCTATCGATTTGAGCTTAACGTAATATTAATTCATTGTATGTCCATGTAATTTGACTACTTTAATGCGATCCATTCCAAAACAATATTTGGAGCTGCGACACAATCCTCGCTCTGTCATTGCCTTGTAAGTACTGTATCAGGGAGGAGGAAGAAAGCAATACACTCGGATTTAGGGCTAACATTTCAATTATGGACTTCATCAAGAATGGTAGCTTATCCCTCATAATTAACATAAAATGGAATATATCATCACACAGCGATTCTATTTTAGAGCAATCAGGGCGCAATTTCCATTCGATTATGAATGTGGTTTACGACTATACTGGGCGCCTATTGAAAGCTAATTAATTTGCAGTGAGGACAATTATCAGGGAGCTCATCATTTAGCACTGTACTGGAAGCTTCTCCCCCCTTCCCCCTCTTTATCCTAATTTCACTCACTCAGTCGGAGTGCTGGGGACTGAATGAGGCTCATGTAAAGCCACTGAATGTCACTGAACCATAGCTATGAAGGGGGAATAGAGGTGTTGGGCCAGAGCGCAGCTTCCTCTTGGGGTTACTATTTCCCAAGCACAAGCCAACTTGTATGCCTGGCTGCCTTACAGCTCGAGCACTACTGTACTGAATGGTCCACAGATTGCTCCATTATTTCAGGACAGCAGCAATGCAAGATGGACTAAAGAGCCATTATCTGAGTGAGTGAGACCATCGGAACTTATTACACGTGTGACCTTTAAAAGCCTTTCCCCATTACAGATCTCAGGTGAGATTTTACTGGAATCAATTTTTTATACTCGGCCAGATGGAGGCCCCCACACACAAAAAAAAAAGACGGAAGGAAATGAACGAACAAATGAGCGAGTGAGCAAGTGAATGAATGCATGAGCGAGTGAAAGAATAGCCCGCTTCTTTGTGAAAAATGCTCTCATAAAAGGAATCCACCAGAGCCGATGGAGATGGGCAGGATTTTAAAGCACCTCTAATGCCTCCGTGCCCTTTCTCCGCAAATTAAAGAGACTTTGAACTGGCTGTGCAAGATGCTGGAGTATTGTGCTTAATCAAGGTAGAAACACAAAGCCGGCACAGGTTCCCCAAAGGATCACATCAAAAGGTGCATCCCACTTTGTGCACTATTTAATCAGTTAAAACACAGATGGCAGCCTGCCTCGATTAATTAATCATATATGAAACATCCAGTACCTGTGAGCGGAAAGTATGTCAATGCTACCGAGATCTAATTTGGATCTCGGTGTACCTCAGTATTTGTCTACAGAAGAAAGACCCGCAGTTAAAAAACTTCTTTCATTTGTGCAGAAAGTGCCAAGTGTAGTTAGTGCTTGGTAAACTGTATTGTAAAAGTTGCGGCAGCCTTTGAACCTCCTTATCCCCCTCTGACTGACAGCTTCTCATTTGACTTGGCTCTCATCGAACAACATTGCTGGTGCTTACCCTAGATGTATGGCTTGAATTTCATTTTAGGCCCGTTAGTCGTGTACCTGAGGGATATAAAAACAGAAGATATGCACATTATGTGTGCTTCTCTCCGTACGAAAAAAAAATGAAAGGCATATCTGCTTCAAAGCAAAAATTACTTTATAATTAGCCTGTAAAATTCACTGACGGCAAGAATATCAATGCAAAAGCGCCTGTCAACAGACTTTTCCGTCTCTGGTTTGTTGAGCTTTTTGATGAACTGCATTTTTGAGGGAAAATAGGGAAATGTCAACTCCTTTTAAGATCTTGCAAACCCTCCATATTAACCTTTTTTTAAATCTGGAGACTTCTGGATAATGAGATGAGAAGCAAATCTACACTTTTCCTCAGAAAACGCAGCATAATTTACAAAGCGTATGTGTGTTTTGTTACTTTTTAGGTTTGCGTCCAGATGACTGATCTAGATGGGAGCTGATGTTGTGGGCCGTCACATTGCGACAATGTTTTTTACCATGTTTTTGGCGTCCAGCAACTCCTGTGTACTGCTGTCCAGGTAATCAAACCAGTTTTGAAAAGTCTTGTCACCTTGTAAATGTAATTAAATTTCCATGAAAGCACCGTGAAGTATGTTTAAAGGATTATAAAAGTAAGGGTAATGAATGTGGACATGATGCCTGGAGCAATGAGAGAGATGGAGATGTTGTAAAACAGCAGCTGTGTGGGCCATTGAATCTGGACCCATTGCCCCATGCTAACATCAGGTTGGCTCTGTAGGACTCCCCAGTTGAAAACAAAACCAAACAAAAACAACATCTATCTTAAATCAGCCATAGCTGGGCTGCTTGTTTTAGTTATTAGCTTGGTTGTGTTGTGTTGTTTTGTTTACTGGTTTTATAGGGGTTTGGGGTACTTTTCAAACAGGAGACTAGTTTGCTGCCTTGCTAGCTTGGACAGGAGACAAATTTTAACCAGTTCTAGCTAACTTTAAGTGTGTATTTAATGTGTATGTAATTATGCATCAGAAAGCTTGCAGTAAAACGGTAAAAAAAGGTACAAATTGATAACTAAAAAGTACAAATGTGTACTATACTGTACCTAAAGGCATGAAACTAAACCTGTGTGGTACAAAAGACTTCAGCATCTTCCCTGTTAAAATAAAGGTACAACATTTGTCACTGTGATGGTACATTTTCAGAAAGTACACATGAAGAGTTCAGATTCAAAAACCTCTAAGTGCCACCTGGAATTTTCTTCTCAGCCTCTTATGCCTATGTTCAGTTATTTCATATTAAAAGCGATGAAAATATCCCATTCTTTGCCATAAAAGTGAAATGGCTGAATCAAAACATAGGAGCCTGAGAAAAATATTAATATTATAAGATCATTTCCGATAGCACTTAGAGATTTTAGCATCTGAGCTCTTCATATTTATATTTGGTACCCTATACTTGTATTTTTTTTACTGCACCAAGAGATACACTTTTGGACTTTTTAGGTATATTTTAAAGGGTCATGAACGCCTCCTGTCTTAGCAGAGTGTTTTTACACCTCTAGTTTAAAAAATCAGAAAAGTGGGTGAGTCCAGCTTTGTTTAGTGTTGAGTGTTAGTGGGAGTGTTGAGTTGTGAAAGAGGGAAGGGTTTGCATGAAAAGGGGAGTTTCATTACATGCATAACAGCTGGCAATAAAAACAGAGACGCAGGGGAGAAAGATTAGATTCAGAGATCAGCATTTACACCGAATCTGAGAGCTGTGTGGAAGTGGAGAATTTTAAATCCATAATATTGTAGTGATATTACAGCCTGATCTAACGAGGAAATGTAAGTATTTTACGTTTTGCCAGTTTAGTGGCTAATTCGTACAAGTTCGTACAAGTTCAGTCGTACGAAATTGTACGGTTTTAAAAAGGAGGCGTGGCACCTAACCCCACCCCTAAACCCAACCGTCATTGGGGAATGAGCAAATCATACTAAATTGTACGAATTAGAGCGTGCAAATTCATACGAATTAGCCAATAAATCAAAACGTTATGAATTGCCGTGAGATTGTGTTGGATATTACTGTAAACATAGTTACTAAACCATTTTGACTATGGTATGTCTTTTAAAACTAAAAGAGTGCTGATTACAATACAAACTAACTTTGTCTTCTGAATAAACATAAACAAAGAACTTTAATTACACACTTACCAAATCTGTAAAGATAGGACAATCAACGCAAACGTTTTTTTAAAAGAAGACGAGTGGCAAATCTGGATTTCACTGTTTACAGATTAGAAAAGCTCTCGTAAAAAATAAAATAAAATTTTTCCTCACAAAAATATTTTCCCGTGTTAGCAGACTACTGTAATCCACACATGCAGGTCCACATGCGGGCTGTGCTCTCATCGAAACCCTTCGAACCATCAAAACTTCGTTGCGGCACATTTAAAAACGCAACACTGACGACCCATGTCTCCGAACAATTCTTCTTCCACTTGTTTTAACTAGAGTTTAAATACAAGGTGGCATCTCTCTGAACACTGTAACAGGTAAAAGGAGTCTTTAAAGCTACATCATGCATATTAATGAAGGTGCATCTTGTTCACAATAGAGTGCGCTGTATGGTTCAAACCAAGTCTTTCTCATGAATTAATGAACACATGTGCTGAAAACTCAATGACGTCACTTTGTACCGGCTGGTGCAGAAAGCCAATCTCCACACTGTAATTTACGCAATGATCTCATCGTCGTAACATTGCTTGAAAATTTCTTCTTATTGTGGAAGAACGAATTGGCTCTAAACAACACAAAAACAACCGATATGTACTTGTTAGCCTAATATATGTGTCCTAATAGTGTTTATGGCAACATCTTAAATGCGTTTTGGTGTTTCGTGACCCTTTTAAGGTACAAATGTGAACATTTTAACTACAAACACGAAATGGTACCGCCCTGTGACAATAGCTGTACAGTGCCTTTATTGCTGACAGTCCTGAATGTCCTGAGAGCATGCAGCTAAATTAACAACAAGTTTTAATGGGTGAACTATACATTTAATGTCTGTTCATACAGTACCATGGACAACAGTTGTAATAAAAAACAACAAAGATTTAGCTGCATCTACATCAATGTTAGAATGATCACTTTATAGCAAAATAAAGTGCTATAACCCCCACCCCTCATCCCACCCAAGTTTAGAACAATCAGTCACATTTACCATAGGCTGGTGACATTTTGGTGAAATAAAAGCCAACATCCATTGTTGTAAATGCTAATATAGCAATAGTTATATATACAGCTATCATTTTTGGTGTAAATATAATGGTTTGAGCAGGTTTTTCAGCAGGGTATACAAACTTCACTATATTTTATACAAGTGACTGCATGCTATCTTGTTCTTTTCCTCCCTCTCTCACATAAAAAAAAATAATAGTTCAGCCACCATTTCTCTTTATTCAGTCTTGCGAAGATCAAAGTTTTTTTATTTTTTATTTCTCATACTCCAGCAAATAAAGTAGATTTATAGTTCTGGGCTGCTTGAGCTCAACTGCATTGAAATGACACACATACAACAGTAATGTACTGTATGTGATGGCTTGTAGTCATCTCCCGTGATCTATTGAGCTCTTCAACTTCGTCTCTCCTCCTGGAGGCACCATGCACCCTGCAGATGGTGCTGTTTTAAAAAGGATGATGGTGTGAAGCGTAGTTCCTCTGCTCCATTCTGCACTCTGTCTTACTGTTAGCACTTCTTAATAAGCTCTGTCTACGTCTGGCTGATACCGTTAGTCAAACAGCCACTCCATTACTTTGTGCCGCACCAACAGAAGAGGTTTACAGCTTTGCGGTTGTTTTCTACTTTAAATCTTCAATGTCCTCTTAAATGTCCAATCGCAGTGAATGTTCACCAAGTCTGAACATCAAAGGGAGCTTTCAGAATGTGTCAATGGCTATTCTTTTTCATAGAAACAGATATTGATGAAAACATCAACAAACTAAAGACCCCAGAGGGCGGGAGAGAGCAGAAGTGCTTGTGTTATTAAGGAGCTGCAGGACTGCAGTGATTGAGTACACTGTTTGTGCATTAGCAAAGTACAGCTGTGGTTAAGTGAATGTTGCATCAAAGCTCACTCAATCAGCAGCAACACATGCAATTATAACCGGCTCAGGAGCAAAGCACGCCATAACCTCAGTGCTGAGAAGTCATTTGCAAACAATTTACAGTAAAATAAAAACACAAATAAATGCCACACCTGGCGTCAGTTTCACCAGCTATATCTATCTATCTATCTATCTATCTATCTATCTATCTATCTATCTATCTATCTATCTATCTATCTATCTATCTATCTATCTATCTATCTATCTATCTATCTATCTATCTATCTATCTATCTATCTATCTATCCGTCCATCCATCCATCCATCCATCCATTCATCCATCCATCCATCCATCCGTCTGTAATTCTGCTATTAAGTTTATTAATAATCCTATTTATTATATATCTTTCTATTAATCTGTCTTTTCTGCCATCATGTTGTTTTGTTGACTATATATCATACTATTAGTCAATTGTTTATCATTCCGTTGTTTTAAAAAAAAAAAAATTACTATCATTCTGTCATCCTTTTTCTGTTCTGTTGGTTTTTGGGCCGCTGCTTGACACAGTTTAGTTCCAACCCTGCTTCAATACGCTTACCTGTAGGTTTCAAACAAGCCTAAACAACTCAGTTAGTTTGATCAGGTGTTTAATTAATTAGAGTTGGACATAAACTGGGCAGAGCTGTTTGACACATGTGTTTTAGTGTCATTACATATCAACTCATCCAGAGATCCCTGGCTTAGATTTGAGGTTTTTATCATTTTTATTTGGGTGTACGAAATGCATAAATAAATAAATAAATAAATAAATAATAAATAAATAAGAGCCAAATTATTAGATTACATTGATGTATATTTGCAGAGTAATCCACAGTTTCTTAGAGGAAGGTCAAATTGGCAATTTTGTCATACAGTCAGATTACAGGGCAGCAAAAAATGACCACAGAAATATTGGTAGGTTTGTTAGTAATGTCTATTGCATGGATTTCCAAACTTTTATTCCGGGACCCACCTAGGCAAGTAATTCGATCTCAAGACCCACCATAATATTTTAATATGGAAAAATGGGTAAAAAAAATGTATCCATTCAAAAATATGTGGTTTGTGGCTTTTTGGATTTTGCGAATTTTTTTTTTTTTTTTTTTTTTTTTGATATGCACAAAATGAGGCTCAAAGTGCTTTTTGTGGGATGCTGGCTGTAACTGTGATCAGTTTTTTGTTGAAAAAGATACTCTTCTTTTTTTTAGAAGAGAATATAATCAACCTTTGATCAAGCCCCTTGATTATGATCAAGCCCCGTCACATCGCAGTAAATTCCACAGCTAGTGTATATCGTCATAAGAAACTAAATAGCTTTTTAATCGACTACTACAAGCTGGGAAAACGTCAGATAAATATGCCAATGCAATTGACGTTATAGCTGAATAGATTTTATACAGAATAGAATTTAAACATTTGCTTGAGGAAGGAATGATGGGTGTAGTTACATTACTATTACTATTTTCCATAACATCTATGCCCTTCCATAACATTAGGTGACAGATAGCACTATAGCTATTTTTTGATTAGCAATCTGTCAACGTTGGGATGTAAAAAATATGGGACAACACATAGCTTCAAATGATAGAATCCATAGTAAACATTAGAAAATTTTGACAATAAAATAAAAGGTTTAGCCTATTAAAATCAATGTCCTATACAGAAATTAAATAAAGCTATAAAATCTACTTCACTTTTAATTGTATTTGCATATTGATTAAAGCTACCATAGTTCTTTAGTGAAGAGCAGCAAATTAATCTCTCATTGTGTTTTGTTTGATAACAGAGGTGTTAATGTAAGAATGCACAGATCTATAATGAAGCATTTGAGTACTTTAGTAACTGTGTGTGCTCATTTAAGAGAAAATTAGTAGTGTTTAAAATAAAACACATAGGATGGAGCAAAAAAAAAAAAGAAAGAAACAAAGAAAAAAAAAAAACGAAAGAAATAAGCACTTTTCCGACGTTCCCTTACTGAGAGCTCTGCTCTGTGCGAGCTCTCCCGGCTAAACGCAGATTGTGAAGGCTCAAAAGGAGCAGTTCTCGTAATGTCTAGTGAAAAAAAAAAAAAAAGAGAGAAAAAGACAGCTGTGAAACATAACTAGTTTTGTCTTTTTATAGAAAATACACTTTAGATATTTTTAGGGTAAGAGGTTTTTAAGTTATTGCCGTCAATCGTACTGGTTTACCCCTAAACCCTATCTCTAGAAATATTAATGATATCTCAATATCCTTTTTGTATTCTAGTTCTAAACAGTAAACTAAACTCATTCTAGTAATAAATAGTAAAATAATAGCAAATAATAAAATTGGTTTTGGTGGCAAGGTGGCTCAGTGGTTCGAACTGTCGGCTCACAGCAAGAATGTCGCTAGTTCAAATCCCAGCTGGGTCAGTTGGCATTGTCAGTTGGCATTTCTATGTTGGAGTTTGCATGTTTTCCCCGTGTTTGCGTGGGTTTCCTCTGGGTGCTCCGGTTTCCCCACAGTCCAAAGATATGCGGTATAGGTGAATTGAATACGCTTAATTGTGCATGAGTGTGTTAATGTGAAAGTGTATTGTATGGTTGTTTCCCAATACTGGAATGCAAGAAATGGAAAATGGGTTTTAAAAAGTTTTCTTTAGTGGCCTTCATTTTTAGGTCACTATGTGGTTCAAATCCAGAGATTTCAAGTATTCTATTATACATCTCTATTGCTTTTTATTTTCCTCTATCATTTGTTCTGTTGTTGTTCTGTTGCTCTATCTATTTGTCAATCATTCTACCATTACTTTTTTCTGTTATATATCATTATGTTGCTCTATCAGTTTAACAATCATTGTTGTTTTGTGTATTCAATTGTTCTGTCTCTCCTTTTGTCATTCAATATATCTATAGTTCCTTAATATCCATAATTCAATTCTATCTATTATGCTATTGTTTTATCTGCAGCTTTTCTTTTGTCTTGTATTTCCATATTACAGTTTCATTCATTGTCATTTTGGCTATAATATAACCAGTGTTTTGTATCGTACTCTATTCAATCTTAGGCCTATAAATGTCATTTAGACATCATTTAAAAATAATGTTTAATAGTGTTGTATGTACAGTTACACAAATTTTGAATTAGTTTTAATTTGTTCTACAATTCAGTGTCTTGTTTACATATTGAATTGGAATCTAAATAATGTTTCTAGTTCAGTTCTGCCTTACAACGCTGGCACCGGCGTTAAGCGAGGAGTCTTTCGCTGGATTAGCAGATGAAATATCTGACTGTAACTGCCCGAGCTCACATTGCACTCTGGCTCGTATCAGTACTTAGAGCAATAGAGGACCACGTCAGCCTAGAGAGAAACTTAATCAACAGTAATATATACAGTGCGCCCTGAATCCATTCTCTATATCCAACAAGGTGATTTTCTCTCCCTCTCTTCCTTTCTTTACGAGAAAGAGAAAATTGCACATCTAATGAAATCCAATTTTATATTTCATTCTGAGGAGCACAATAAACAGAGAACAAGCAGTAAATAAGCTTTTCAAAAAGCTGATTACCAAAGCAATTTATTGCCAAGTCCAAAACCATAGCAGAGCGGAGAGATGTGTTGGGGGTTGAACGGTGTTGGGGGGGCTTTCTTTTCGCTCTTTTACCTTTTTTTTGCCTGCTGTGTTGTTATTGGCCAGGTGTATGCGTGCGACTACATTTATTTATCCGTATGCGCTCAACTTTTCAGCCATTCCGTTGTCTTCTGATGAAAATAAAAGAGGGGTTTGTGATTGGGGTCAGCCCCGCGTCCATTAGAGCAGCAAATGAAGTGGAATTCAAGGCTCCTCCATTACCGAGGCCTTCTCTCATTGTTCCCCGACTGCTTTCCATACAGCCGAGTCCCTCTCTAACCCAAGGCTGATTGCAATAATGACATTTTCCTGCCACAACAGTCCCGACGTTTCCCTGATTGGAATACATAGCCGGTGTGCTCCAATAAATAGGCCTCACCTGTCCCCTTGCCCCCTCTGAACAAAGGGTCCCAGCCCGTGCTTTGAGACAAATTGTCTCCCAGTTACAGCTGTATCATATTATTGTGTTGAGCTCATTTACTGGAATAGAAAAATTATAATTTCATTGTATTGTTTGTGTAGTGGGTCTACTGATATGGCCCTGCTATTCATGAGCTTTTCATTATTGGATTTGGATTCGAGACGTCTGCTCCAGCAGATCTTTGTCCTACAGAATTGAAAACGTCTCTGTATAGCCTCATCAAAGCAACTATGGACCATCTATGGCTTGACTTTGGACGTGTTCAGTTTTAATTTTTTTTAACACCATGCGTTTTGCCCACATGCATCATCAGCAATGTTGGGTAAGTTACTAAAAGAGTAATTAATTACAAATTACATGATTAAAATTCTATTTAAAGTACTTTTTTAATTACTATGTCGGAAAAAGTAACTTAATTTCTCAATAAATAGAATTACTTGACTCAATACTATTTAATCCCCATAGATTTCAGCGCATAGACAATAGAAATTAAACTTTAAGTATTTAAATTTGAGCCAAACAGGACCTTTTAGCATTATTAATAAATATGTAACATGGTAATGCACATAATACATATTTTATGTATCAAAACACATTCAAATGACGGTATTTCATAAATGTCACACTGTAAAAAAAATGTTATTTAAATTTTTTTTTAACAGCTGTAATGGTGAAAAAAATTTAAATAAGGGCAGTTAAACTAAAGATATTTACCATAAAAAAAACAGACAGTAAATTACATAAATTTAGCAGAAATTTAAATTTAAGGAAATTTCTGTAATTTAACGTCTGTTATTTTATGGTAAATGTCTGTATTTTAACCGCTGTTATTTTATGTTTTTTTTTTTCTGGCACCCCAACTGTCGGGAAAAAACGTAAAATAGCAGATTTTTTTTACAGTGTTATTATATTCTAAAAAATAATTATTTTGAAAAAAATATTTGTGCAAAAAAAAATATATATATATGTCTTTGCTTATCAGAATTGATAGGCTCATTCTGAAAACGTTGTTCTATATACATTTCTAAAGATCAGGAATTATGTAGTCAGAAATGCGTATGGCTGCATTTTGTCTTTAAAACAAACACTGTGAAAAAATCCGTTATTACATTTTTTTTTCAGCAGCTGGGGTGCTGTAAAAAATGTAAAATAATGGACGTTAAATTACAGACATTTACTGTAAAATTACAGAAATTTCCTTTAAATTTATATATCTGGTAAATTTCTGTAATTTACCGTCTGTTTATTTTACGGCAAATGTCTGTAATTTAACGGCTGTTATTTTACTCTTTTTTTTTTTTTTTTTTTTGGCAACCTAGCTTTTTTACAGTGAACACTAAAGGGTGGTATGACGCGGCTCCAGGGTGGTATCGCGCTTACCAGCTCACCGCTTACCTCTGTATTTACAGCTTTCCTGCTGCTACCAGTTTGTCCAGTTAGCTCAACATGTACGTCCGCTGACTTGAGATGCAGAGAGGAGTTGAACATGACGATTGAGTTCTGAGTCTGGCAAAGAACGGTTCCAGAAAACAGGTAATAAAAAAAGTATTAAATTAAATTAACAAGTAAATAAAAGGGTGAGAATGTGGTAAAATCTGAAAACGTGGTAAAGAGTAGGCGAGGGCTTGTTTTTGTTGGATTGCTTTGCAAAACTGTCAGTTGGGTTTAGGCAAGTGGCAGATTAATCGGTGCTTTTGAAAATACCATTGGTTGGAGGTCAGTTGATTGGTTAGTCAGTTGCTAAGTCAGTCAGTCAACAGCGGTCTCTGGTAGATTTATGTGAGAACAGCAGGTGCGAATGACACTCTTGAGAGAAATTTTAGATCTGAAAAAGCATACTCAGCGGCCTTTGGATTTGAAAAACATAAACTGCAAAAATAAAAACTTATCTCCTGGGACGTATTTGGCACTCTCCAGTAGGGATGCAACGATTAACCGATTTTACTGTTAACCATGCTTTAATTCGTCATGGTTAATTAATTGTAAAGGCTTCTCTACACAGTGCTTAGTTGGAGCAGTTTTGTTCCGTGCAGAAACAAAGTTATGCCAACTGTGCACTAGTTTTGATCTTATACACCAAGGCTAATACATGCACACACCAAATTAACTATGGTTGATGCTATTAACTAAGGTCTGATCACAAGTCGTATCTTTTGAGCGCACAAGTTTATTTCTTTTCTTGTGCACATAATGGGACGTGCACACGGTGCGCACATGGCACGATGTACTCACGCTTTCCAGACAAACCTAGTTGAAAGAATGGCGTAAGCGCACCGTGAGTCACATGACAAGAACTGACTGATCAGCTTCATATCTTGTGTGGAATACACATTACTTCAAAGAGAATAAAATATACTAAATTAAAATACCAAACATTTATGTAATCTAGTTGATCAAAAGTGCCTTTTAGACAGAGGTTCAGCAGCCTTTGACTACATTTTGTTCTCATTAAAAGTGAAAAACTTTTACTTATACTACAAATGGTAATATTTTGCTTAGATTTACATTAGACAAATACAATTTTTTTTATTTATTCTTAATTTTTTTTGTTCAATGTTCTGTCGTTTATTTTCGGTGTAAAATTATAACTTATGTTTAAAAGCCAAAAATTTTTTTTCACTTGTAGAGAAATGGACTATTGTTGGTTTTTGATATTATTTTGTGTTGCATTGTTTTGTTACTGAAGAGCAAAAAATAACACTTTAAAATATTAGACGTTTTTTGGTCATTTTTTTAAACTAGTAGTCTTTTGTAATTAATTAATGCATTATAATCGTGATAACCGTGAATTTTACTTCAGACTATAGTCATACAACTGAAATCTATAATTGTTGCATCCCTACCCTCCAGAAATGTATATAGCGGTGCTTTTTCAGAAAGAGCCCGGGTTGGATTTATATAGATCTTTTGAATTTATGTTCAGCGTTTAAGGTAAGTACACTACAACTAGCTGCAAATAAATGACCAACAATGAAAAGTAATCCCTTACTTTACTTGTTTCACTTGAAACATAATCAAATTACAGTAACAGTAATACAGTATAAGTTACATTGTAACACATTTCACCTAACACTGGTCATCAGCATTTATATAATGCTCGTCTTGCTCAAATAGTGTACAGACTGAAAGGGTGGCTAATGTTAGAAGAAATAAATTGAGCCGGCATACAGCGCAGGAAAAGTGCACCGTACAGATTATTCACAGTTATATAATGTACTGGGAGAGAAACAGGCGCTTCTCATTTTGGTTACTTATCCCTCATTGTAGAGGGGCTGTATATTTCATTGCTGCTGCAGCAGCTTAGAGGATACATTTCAAAGCAGCAAATAAAAATTGGCTAAACTTCCAAAATTAGCACTTCAAAGTCAAACATGATTTGCAGTGAGGGAGAAGGGGGAGAGAGAGGAGGGAATGTGACTGAAATTTCTTCTGTGCGTGTGTGTGTGTGTGTGTGTGTGTGTGCCAGGGCTGGAGTACAAAACATTCTGTGTAGACCCTAAAACCAATTTCTAGGCAAATTGGTTTAATTTAAGAATGAGATCATAGAATAAGCAAAATGCTGCGGGGGCAAGTTTATGTATTTTCGCGTTTATTTCGTCTCTCCTGCAAGTCTGTCCATTTGGAAGTGTGTAACAGGAATAATTTCACCCAGGGGTGCACAAGCAGGTCAGCTTGCTATACGGCGCATGTTATCAAGCTAACATACATATTCTACAATGAAGTACATAGTCTCAGTCTGACTACATTTAATAACTTATGTCTTTGATGTTGAACGACTGGCTGTTTTTTCGAGCACTTTGCTTAAAACTTGGCATAACTGGGCATATCGGGAACTAATGTGCAGTTCGGGGAAAGAAAATCTTTATTTGTTGAAAATCTTGCTATGTTGATGAAGAGACAACATAGCATGAATTGCAAATCATCTGCTAAGCCGTTATAGCAAACAAGGCTTTCTGGCTATTTTTATTCCTTCATCAGTGTCTTTTTGTGTTAAATGTGTGTATTTGTCATTATTTTATTCTTATTATATCCTATGCAGTATTCTATTTAGTTAAAATGTTAGTAACATTGTTGTATTTAGCCATTTATTTTATTTAGTTTTTTTAAATATATCTGTGTAGTTTGTGTTTGTGTACATACAGTTGAAGTCATAATTTTTAGCCCCCCGAATAATCACCCCCCCCCTCCTACAATTTCTGTATAACGGAGAGAAGATTTCTTCAACACATTTCTAATCATAATAGTTTTAATAACTCATCTCTAATAACTGATTTATTTTATCTTTGCCATCATGACAGTAAATAATATTTGACTAAATATTTTTCAACACACTTCTATACAGCTTAAAGTGACATGTAAAGGCTTAACTAGGTTAATTAGGTTAACTAGGCAGGTTAGGCAAGTTATTGTATAACGGTGGTTTGTTCTGTGGACTATCGCTAAAATAATATAGCCTAAAGGGGCTAATAATTTTGACCTTAAATGGCTTTTAAAAAATTGAAAACTGCTTTTATTTTAGCCGAAATAAAACAAATAAGACTTTCTCCAGAAGAAAAAATATGATCAGACATACTGTGAAAATTTCCCTCTATTAAACATCATTTGAGAAATGTTTTAAAAATAAAAAAATAAATAAAAATGGGGCTAATGATTCTTCAACTATATATTAATTTATATGTATTGTATATTCCAGATACATATCCTATGTAAAAAAACAACAAAAGTAGAAAAATATGAACAAATTAAAATTGCTATGAAAACAAAAATTATAATAACTGAAATCTGATTTAAACCTGTAAAACAATAGTAAGAGAACACGTTTGAGTTTAGTTTTTTTTTTTTTTTTAATTTTTTTTATTTCTTGAGTCTGGTTTGCAATATAATTGACCTTTTTGCCTCAACTGTAAAAAGCTAACTATGTGATCTCTCAGAGCACATGTTTATGCACCCATAGTGAGATGTTAAACCTTGAAAACACCACATGGTTATATGTACAGACATACTTTGATTTGTCCATCAATGTGTGTACACATGCACGTGTGTGTGTGTTTGTGTGTGTGTGTGTGTTTGTGCGTGTGTGTGTGTGTGTGTGTGTGTGTGTGTGTGTGTGTTTGCGTGTGTTTAAAAAAAAAAAAAACATTTTACCTGGATTTTGTCAGCATTAATTAAATACTGTATAGATGTAAGATGTATATCTGTTCAAAGGACCTTCTTGAAGCCATATGATTTCCCATGCTGGTTTGTAAGTTAATGCTGGCTTGTTTGAAGCATTCAGTATAAGCAATGCTTTTTTTCCTGCCCAGGGAGATGCACTGTAGCTCAGTCAAGGCACCTGTAGTTTTAATTACACACATTTCACCTTTAAATCACCAGTAAGTACATGTGCAGTCATATGTATGTGTGTGTGATTATGAGGTAATGCTGCAGCTGGGGATGATACATGTGCGTGTGTGTGTGTGTGTGTGTAAGGTTGTGTTTGCGCACTTTTGCCTCATTATTTTTCTAGAAAATGAGCAATCAGGCATCTTGCACAGAGCCTGATTGTCTCCCTCTGTAAATCAATCCAGGAGCTGCAATTAAAAGGTACTCTTATGTGGTGTAATTGCTGTCTCGCTAATCCTTTATTTGCACACCTGCCGGTGAGTCTGAATTTTTAATGAATTTCTAATTAATGCACATTGTACACTTGATTTATTTGTTAGCAAATGATGCCGCCGCTGGTCTTCTGTCCTGCTGAAGCGGCGTGGCAGTGTTCTAGGTATATGTTCTGCATAGATTGTCTGGAAATGTGCACATATATACGTCTGGCCTAAAGGTCAAAACTCATATGCTGTCCATGTGTGGTTGTAAACGCTCTCGTTGATGCAGGTGGGAAGGAACATTAAAAGTTTATAGTGATTTGGCAATTGTTTGGGCAGTTTTATTTCTTGACTTGATGGCCTGTTATATTCACGTGCACTCTGTATGTGTGAAAAGCAATAAAGTACTTTGTTTATATATATAAGTGTGTTCTCCTATGAGTTGTTTGGAATATAACCTTATTGGGCTTTTTTGTTAATTCTTTTTTTAAAGAATTTCTGTTTCTTTTTATTTCCTTAAATTTATTTTCAATTTTTTGCAAACATTGAAATTGAAAGCATTACTTTACAGTTTATTGCAGAAAACCTTGTCATTATTACAAAAGTAATTGTTTATTAATAATTTTATTTTTATTGCTTTGACTGTCTGCTCTACCAAATGGTTGACCATGTTTTGACTGTTTTAAATAATGACTGTTAAAGTCGTTTAAAGACTGACTGTTTTAAATAATAGTTTAAACACACAGCATTGTTAAATGAGAATCTGATATATTTTATGGCATACTTCATAAGATAAAGATGATTTAGTATTCAAACATGTTTTATTTTAAATAAATATTTTTTGACAAAATTGGTCTTACACTTCATATCTTCAGATTTTTCATAGTATATGTATTAATTCTGGTAGTTTTACCATAAACCGACATATCTACCATTTGGTAGAGGCTGATATTTTTTAGATTATGGGATGTGTTGAAAAAAAATTCATTCAGTGTGTTAACTACTGTAACAACATAAGGAGTTAAGAAACGCAATCCAAACATTGTTTCTTGGTGGGGCAGTTAAAGGGTTAAACTTGTTATTTAAAAAAATATATTATTTCGTTTTTTTGTAAATTTACTTGCCACTCATTATTTTTACAGGCCATAGTTTTGTTGTTGGTCTGTTTTTATGTTTGGTTACGTACCAATTACTACTGTCATCTACTGGCTTTTTACAGGTTATCCGTGGGGTCTTAAAAAGCTTTAATGTCTTAAATCTCAAAAACTAAATTTTAGGCCTTAAAAAGTCTTAAATCTACTGAAAATTTGTGTCATAGGTCTTAATTCTGTTTTTTTTAAATAGGTCTTTATTTTCCTTTGTTTATGTATAGCTACCCAATCTGCCCAACGCCTGTCCAATAAATGAATAATTCTTTTAACTTTTTTTTTTTTTTTTTAAGAATGTACTTTTTAACTCTATTTACCATAATGGTTTAATTATTTTCCTTACAAAAAACATTTATTGTACTTTTAAAAACTTTTAAAACATTTTTAAGAAAGGTTATGTTGAAGTGAAAAACGTGAGCTTGCTTGTTTTAATGCTATTTAAAGTATTTTGCTAAGAATTAACAAAATATTTAATTGTTTAATTATTAAATTTTAATTATTGTATTAGTTAGTTTTATTAAATTATAAAAAGGTTTGATAGGCAAATAAAAATCTTTTCCAACTGGGCCATTCAAAAAACTCCTTAGCGTTTAGCCCTGAATGAGTCTAACAATTTCATTCATTATGGTCTTAAAATGTCATTAAAACTTAACGTTACTTGCTGAAACCTGCAGAAACCCTGTATTACCTGCCTGTTATTAAGATATTAACAGTTTATTAACACTTCAACATACCAAAATCTTACCTAATACTTTAACTATTAATAAGCAGAAAATTAGTTTACTTTATTAGTCATTACTGTATTGAGCTAAAAGTCTTAGTTAATATCAAGTACCTTAAAATGAAGTGTGACCCTATAATTTATAGATTAACCGTGACTTATGTGGGTACGCTTTAAGCAAAATAGATTGATTCTTATTCATTTCATAGTCATAAATCGCGCTTCAGTGTTATCAATCACGTAATATTTATTTTAGATTTCAGGTATTTCAATGCTCAAATACTCACTAAACATTTATAGTTTGTAAAATACACTCTGGATATGGAAATTTTAATAGCTGTCTTTATAAAATATATTTCGATGATCTGCTTAATTCATATAAGAGACATATTTTGTACATGATCACATAGTTTATTCATACAAAAGTATGTCTACATGTATCCAAATAACAATAATCATGATTGTGGTGGTTTCAGTGTCCACCTTTCACCTTCTTTCATGTGTTTAGGGCAAGGTTGACAAATTTATGTGTTGTAAATCCAGAAGTTCTGCGGCCTCATGTATCAATGCGTACGCACAAAGGGCCCTATCATACACCCGATGCAATGTTGCGCAAGGCGCGACGCAATTGTTGTTTATTAGTTTCAGCTTAGCGCAAGAGTCGCTTTGACGTTTTGCAGCACGCTGTTTAAATAGCAAATTAATTTGCGCTCATATGTGCGTACAAGAAGTTTCCCTATCCACGAGAGTGAAAGCGAAAGTTAACAATGAGGAGGCTCATTTCTCTTTCTTGCGCTGTAGATGCTCTGTTTAACTGTTTTCTCTCTAGTGAAGGGTTCAGTTTTTACTTATAAAGTCCGCCAAGTAAATAGCAATGCGCTATGTCGTGAAGCAACTGATATATGCCTTTAGTGATTTCCTGAAAATAAATACAAAAAAAATAACACAACTGGAATAACTACAGCAGTTGCGATCGTCTAATCTCATATGAAGCAAAAAAGACTTAAAGCCTCGGTGTCATATGTAGTGGGGTGCTCTCATAAGAGAGCATGAAACCTTCTAAATTAAAACAACTTTTAGAAAACAGAAAACATGTTTTATTTACAGTTTATTATTAACAGTGTTTGTCATTTTTACTTTGTAATATTTCTATAATTTGATCCATTTTGTTTAATGACAGCAATAAAATAGTGTTTATTTGTAAGTGTTGGTGAATTTTTTATGATGTATCTGTCCCTACCTGTTTATGTTAACAAATAAATACAAATTAAGTATAATTCCTAAAATTGTATTGTAGTTCCTAAAAATTTGGGTCGCAGCTTGATGACCATGTAAAAATGTGGGTCCCATGGCCAAACCAGTTGAGAACCCCTGCTGTAGATCAACTACTATGATCATTGTCAAGCTGTTTAAACAATGTAATACTGATAACTTCGTATACTGCAGAGGAGGAATTTTAGAAATTTTACAACATAACTAACAAATATAATTGACCTTTTAAGTTTTTTTTTGTTCTAAAAACCATAAAATACTCACTAAGTGATCTCTCAGAGCATATGTTCATGTACTCATAGTGAGATGGCACAACCTGAAAACACCACAAACATAATATTGTGATTTGGTTAGATGTACAAACATACTTTAGTTTATTCATCAAAGAATATAAAAAATTCCACAACTTTACACAGTAATGCACCATTACTTTATTACTTCCATTTATGCTTTATGCATTATTTTTAAACTTGGCCACATAGAACATTTATTTTATTTTATTTGATTTATTTTATTTTTGTCATGATGACAGTAAATAATATTTTACTTGATATTTTTCAAGACACTTCTGTACAGTTTAAAGTGACATTTAAAGGCTTAACTAGGTTAATAAGGTGAACTAAGCAGGTTAGGGTAATTAGGCAAGTTATTGTATAACGATGGTTTGTTCTATAGACTATCGAAAAAAAAAATTAGCTGGAAGGGGCTAATAATTTTGTCCCAAAATTAGTTTTTCAAAAATTTAAAACGACTTTTATTTTAGCCGAATTAAAACAAATAAGACTTTCTCCAGAACAAAAAATAAATGTCCTTGCTCTGTTAAACATCATTTGGGAAATATTAAAAAAGAAAATAAAATCAAAAGCGGGCTAATAATTCTGACTTCAACTGTATATATATATATTTATATTATATATATATATATATATATATATATATATATATATATATATATATATATATATATATATATATATATATATATATATATATATATATTTGTACTGTATATATAATTTAAATAAATTATATTAAACAATATAATTAAGGTTTAAAGTATACATCAAGTCATTATATATATATATATATATATATATATATATATATATATATATATATATATATATATATATATATATATATATATATATATATATATAATGACTTGATGTATACTTTAAACTTTAATTATATTGTTTAATATAATTCATTAAAATTAGATATTTTTTGTCAATTAAAAAAAAAGATTTTTCTAGAGTCATCCACCATAATTTTGTGGCTCAACGATATTGATTCAGGCACCAGTACCATTTTAAATGTATTAATTTAGTACCGGTATCAAAATAATCTTAATTGATTCCCAACCTTAGGTTTGAATTTGTGTAAAATTTTTATATTTGTTTTATTCTATAAAGCTCAGAGAATGTTTTTTTCCCAAAAAAGGGATCCACCATCTCAGCATCCGCCATCTCACTATGAGTGTATCGTAAGAACATATGCTCTCAGTTGGCATCCACTTCCTTTCATGTCTTTCTAGAGAAGTTGATGCATTTATGTGTTGTAAATCCAGCAGCTCTAATCTTTCCACTAACAAGACAGCACCCATCACCCTTCATACTGTAGATTAACTACTACGATCCTCGTCAAGCTGTTTAAACTAATTGCTGACATGTTATGTACATATATTGCAGAGAAGGAATATCAAAAATTTTTACAACAGACATACTTTGGTATATTCAAATTTTCACAATTTCCCGCTTCACACTATATTTTACTTTTGGAAGATTTTATCCTTAAATTCCATTCATGTTTGCTACATTATATTTGGACTTGGTCACATAGATCCATATATATATGGATATATGGATCTTTCTTCATAGCTGTATATTGTCCAAACTACAATATATATATATATATATATATATATATATATATATATATATATATATATATATATATATATTGTAGTTTGGACAATATACAGCTATGAAGAAAGACGCTGGGACATTTTCAGCTACTCTGGATTTATTAGGTTTAGATTTGTGTAAAGTTGCACTATTTGTTTTGTTCTAAAAAGCTCAGAGAACAGTTCTATAATTATAAAAACTTTTTTTTTCCCTAAGAAAATGACAGTAGGTCAGAATAAATTGAAAATGAGTGATTTGAAAATCAGGGTTATTCCATCTAAATCCATTTAACTCCTCTGTAGTCAGAAAATCTGTATGGTGTAGTCTAAAACTGCATATAAACGTCTGAAAAAGCACCAGACCTTTTACATATTTTATGTAAAATTGCTTTAAATGGCAACATTATTATTTTAAATTTGAAGGAAATTTCATCAGTTGTAATCCAGACAAACTGAGAATTGTTAAGTGGTTTAATTCCCCCCCCCCCCAATGTTTAATGTGTGAAGCAATGTAGCATCCCTTTCTTATTTTATTTTTTATAAAGTCGTTAGTATTTCAATTTTTCCATCTACATTTGACAGCCTTTGTAAGAAAAAGCATTCTTTTATCAAGTTCATGTTTGTTCTGTTTTTTTTTTTTTAATTACTTTGTGCTCTTTTAGTTTTCAAAGCGCTCTGGGAAACGGAGAGAAGTTTTCCGTATGAATAGCATGAAAGGCTCCATTTAGCAAAACTATACCGGAGAGTCTGCTTTAAGTATTGGACATCTGTAAATGAAATTTCAATATGCTGTGAGACCCCAACTGATACCCTTCCCATTTCTTACCCACAATGAATGAAACTAATTGCTTTAAATGGCAGATCCTCCGTGAAGCAGCTCTCCTGTGGTTCAGAGCTCATAGAAACAAGAATTACCACCAACAGATGAAAATCAAAAGTAATGGGACAGAAGATTGTGTCACCTCAGTCGCAATCCTTTAATTGCACTTCTTTTGTTCACGAAAGCCATTCGGAAATGCGCCGCTTTTGAGAGAGCGGTTTAACTCTCACAATGCCACCAAAAAAGTCTGAAAACCCCAAGATGGCATGGAAAATTGCTCTCTATGTTTTTCTTACAAATACCATGCTGTTATTATAATTTTCTTTCAGACAACAGCGCACTATGAGTGATATTTTGATAGTTGTAAGGTGTCAGATATAAATTCAAAAGATTATTTCATAAAGAAACGAATCACCGATGATACGGCTTCTTATGTGAGCGTTTGAATCAAAGGAAAACTGTACTCCAACTCACTAATCAGATCTGTAGTGGGACTTGCGACGACAATAAAGACAACAACATTGAGTTTTTGAATTCATTTGCTTTATTCGAAATAAGACCATATTTAATTCATCTGAAAACAACTTGTCTTTGTCCATCAGCAATTAAAATATGCTGCTTCATTATGCCATTCTGTATAGAAAATTGTCATTTATTATTTCTTTGTAGTTGTCCGATAGACGTTTTTCGAAGCTTAAGCCGTTTTAAGAGTTCAATAATTACATCTGTTGATCCGTGGGCCAGCTTCTTCAAACTTTTTTGGCTTTGGGATCAGAAAACAAACTCAACTATGAACATTTAAGAATCTTTTTAATTCACACTGGTAATAAAATTGCATTACAGTTTCATAAAATAAATGTTCCAGTTTATATATACAGAAAACAGACTGTACATACCCTCAGAGAAGCATTAGAAGAACATGAGGAAGAGAAATAGAGAGCGTGTGTGTGTGTGTGTGTATGTGAGAGAGAAAGATTGAGACCAAAACAGAAAAAACATCACAAAAACCATACAGGCAATACAGTGCTCAGCTAAGCAGGCACAACTGTACATCAAAACGTGTAACTGCTCAGTGTTGGGGACAGGAAGGGCCAAAAAGTAGTACATTTACAATAGAGTCCTCAGGGACCAATACGGCTTTTACTGTAAAAAGTATTGCAGGCAAGCAGACAGATGCTCTTCTCTCTGAGTGCAGCAGAACATCCATCCAGCGCGTAAGCGTGTGTTTGAAAGCTGCTGCTGCCGTCTCTGATTGGCTATTGAACTTGCGTCTCAAAGCTCCCGTTGAGCTGCCCCTCCTCATAGTCCATCTGACACAGAATCATGTTGTTTTTAAGGAAAAACTTGTCGCCCACACAAAACCTGCAGGAAAGCAAACAAACGAACATGTGCATTGGTTATCGTTTACCTTTTCTTTGGCCTTTACACATTAATTATAGCTCCTGCTGAATAGTGTTCACATTTCCAACGCACCTCTTGAGGTCTGGAAATGAGGTTTACACTCACAACCTGTACTAGTGGTCATCATTACATTTGCTCACCTCATTTTTGTATCTTGAATATATATTCAGAATTACCTGAGTCAGTTCCTGCAAACAGATTCTCTGCTTGATGCATGTTAGTCATGCTTATTAGAAAGTATTGGAAAAAAATACCCTCATACATCATTAATCATGGCCTACTTTGTGAAAGCAGCAGGTTTGAAATGTTGAACTCTTGATAGAGGGCTGCTGATTTATTATAAAAGTTAAATTATTTGACAACTCTGCTTCCCGTTGTGGCTGCATCACCATCCCAGGTGTGGATCACTTTCCAAAACTTCATCAGTTCAAAGTTATTCTGCTTGCATTTGGCTTTTTGATATTGTTTAGATGTCGTATTTTAGGACATTTGTCAGGGTTTAAGTACTTAAAACCCTCCTGTGTGTAGGACTAGCTACAGTAATTGTGGCTAGAGTTACTGACTACAGACTAATGCAGTTATAAATAAAGCCATTAGTGAAAGAGAGTTTCATTGTACTTTAGTCTCACAAATGAGGAACACAACAAGCAATTCATTAATCACAAATTAAATAACTGTTTTCTATTGTAATATAAGGAAGGGCTGCAAGATTATTTGGAAAATAGATCACAATCTAGATTTGACCCAACACACTATCTTAATTTAGCTTTTCTATGATTCGGCCAATTATATTTTCAAATTCAGGAGAGAAGCATAGAGGCGGATGCACAAGTCTTTACATTGTTTTATACACATTGCAGAGCGACATGGACACCTCCAAATGGTGTTAAAAAGTGTCACTTATTGTATTTATAAAGTATAATTCACCTGAAAATTTAATTTCGGTCTTAATTTATTGACGCATTCGTGGCCGCGAAATTACACATTTGTTTATCACTGAGAAGACACGCACATGCCCGCCAATGAGAACTACTTTAGTGAACAGAACCTGCATAACCTTTGAATAACAGGTAATAAAGTTGTAAAAAATTGGATTTGTTCAGATTTGCACAGAATGATCATTTGGTAGCAGCGCAGGAATTGTGATTTACATGTATATTTTTTTCTCAAAATGATGGCAGCCATGACATGAGCGCACTTGGCAGTGAAAGTGAAACCAAAAGCACGCACATCATTTAAATGATCATATCGCATTTTAGAGTTATGATTACAACAAGCATTTGTTTTTTTTTTCATAGAGAACACAATGTGTTGTGCAGGAAAATACATGTTTACTGGGTCAGTATAACTACTCTAGCCTATATAATGTTGAATATGATGCAAGAGGGAATCTGATAATGACAAATGTCTTGAGTCGTCAATGATGGATTACAATGAAAAGCATACATCTCAAACATAATGATTCAACTTCAGAATTATGAATAGTTGTATTATGATGCCATCACTTTACTGTGAATTAAAAACTAGGACATATTTAAGGTCTGTTTAAGTCCAAGTATATAATAGTAGACATACAAATAGGGCTAATATTATTATTGTTGTTTTACCATATGTTTGAGAAATAACAATACTAATAGCCTATTTTATATTGACATTTATTTTACATTTAACAGAATCGTCAAGAGAAAATCGGGATCTTGATTTTTTTTATTTAAAAAAATAGTGATTCACATTTTAGCCAGAATCGTGCAGCCCTAATATAATAATATATGATGGCCGCTGGTTCGAGTCCCAGCTGGACCAGTTGGCTTTTCTGTGTAAAGTTTCCATGTTCTCCCTGTGTTTGCGTAGGTTTCCTCCAGGTGCTTCTGTTTCCTCCACAATCCAAGGACATGGAGTATAAGTGATTGGATGAACTAAATTGGCTGTAGTGTATGAGTGTGTGTGTATGAATGCGGGAGTGTATGGGTGTTTTCAATCACTGGTTTGTGGCTGGAAGGGCGTCCGCTTCATAAAACATATGCTGGAATAGTTGGCGGTTCATTCTGCTGTTGTGACCCCTCATAAATAAGGGACTAAGCTAAAGGACAATGAATGAATGAATGAAATCTGTATGCATTAGGGTTGTTACAATACTGGAATTCGGAACCAATCGATACTAAAGTTTTAAAAACGTCCATTTCCTGCTAACATTTAAGCACTATTGGGTACGTTCTTAAACAGCGCTGATTTACAATTGTGTTCACGTGCTCAACAGAAATGACTGTGATTGGCTGTGAAGGTCATTAGTTCACCAAACTCGCCGCTGTTTACTGAATGTAAACACAGATACAGAGACACTGAAGCGTTTCAAAGTCATGTCAATCAGCTGGTTTGTCTATAAGCTGACTTACGAGCGATCCACTGATGAATCGCAGCTTTAAAACGCTGCAGTGTCCTTGTATCTGTTGTTACACTCAGTAAACAGCGGTGAGTTCAGCGAACTGATGAGCTTCATAGCCAATCACAGTCACTTCTGTTGAGCATGTGAACACAATGGCAAATAAGCGCTGTTTAGGAACATGCTCAGTAGCACTTAATTGTTAGTAAAATTTCAGTATCGATTGGTACCGAATTCCAGTATCATGCAACCCTAGTATACATGAATCACTTTTTTTATACTAGTGCAATTGTGGACCATTGTAGTCATCAATTTGTTGCTAAATGCTACGGTTTCTGTGACTGTCTGAAAGTCTCTTGATGGGGCAATAAGGTGGAGCTTTAACAAAAATGTTTTTTAAACCAAGTCTTTTTCACGGCAGGACAGGACTGGCACTCAATGAAAGTATGCCACCAGTTCTTTTCATTGGTAACAAAAAAAAAAAAAAAAAAAAAAAACCTCTACCAGTTACCAAGGAAACCCCACCGCTGAGTTTTCTTCCCTCCATGTTGGGGCTCTTTGCCAAAATAAAAATTGTTAGCCTTTAAAACTTCCCATGAAATTTCATGCCAATTAAAAAGAAAAACATTCCATGTGTGCACTACATTTTACATCGACACGTTAGCATATGAAAGCCATGAATGTCATATGGACAATGGAACGGCCATGATGAAAGTGTTGCCAATGTTGTTTTCTCTTATCAACCAGTGCCACACCAATGTGCCGTGTTGGCAAAGGAATAAAGCAGATCATGCGAGAATCAGGCACCCCGTGTGTCATCCATCAGCGGAGGCTTCACTCACCGAGCTTTATTATGCATCTAGTGTGCACCAAATATGCCACTTGACCACTTATTCCTCTTTATTTAGCTTGATTGCTGGCCCTAGACCCTTTAGGAGGCCACAGTCAGTTACATCACAAGAACTATTGAACATTCTATATTTGCGAAATCAGTTCTGAAAAGTAGTTAGAGCTTGTTTGTATTTATTATTATTACAGCATTCATCGAGTGTAGCGCATGCATGCAGTAACTTTTGAGAATGACACAAAAGTCTTTTTTAGAAGTAGGTCACACACTAGAGCATTTAAGACACTGTCACACTCCTTTGCTCCCTAGGAATGTTTGGAAGGATGATCCTTGAAAAGTTCATTGGTCCGGCCGCTTAATTCCCTCGGCGAGACACATAGTGGTGACGTGCTCAGCTTGGCTGTGTATTGAGTAGAAGCTTTCTGGCTGACTGTGTTCAATAAGGTGTTCACAGTTTGATCAGGCTTGGCATTGGTCTGCCAACAGTATCGCCACTGAAGCGCTGGTTAATTTCACTCAACTCAAGCTTATAATCCCACTTCTGGTCACAAATACAAACTGGGATGAGTTTAAGATGAAAACGCAGTAGAAAATCTTATGGGGCAAATGGAGATTGTGAAGTGTGTGATTCTAGAAGTTATGTGGTTAGTTCACCCTAACATGTAAAGTTCATTCATTTTCCTTCAGCTTATTCTCTATTTCAGAGGGTGCCACAGTAGAATGAACCACCAACTATTCTGGCATATGTTCTATGGAGCAGATGCCCTTCCAGCTACAACCCAGTGTTGGGAAACACCCATACACTCTCACATTCACACACACACTCATACACTACAGACAATTTAGTTTATTCAGTTCACCTATACTGCATGTCTTTGGACTGTGAGGGAAATCGGAGCAACCGGAAGAAACCCGCGCAAACATTGAGAGAACATGCAAACTACACGCAAAAATGGCCAGCCAGGACTCAAACCAGTGACCTTCCTGTTGTGAGGCAACAGTGCTAACCACAGAGCCAGCATGTAACCATAACATGTAAATTGTCATCCATTTTATGTCATGTCATGCCAAAAGAAGTTTGTTCATTTTTGATAAAGATAGAGATATTTCTGTCAAAAAAGGTCTGATTTGAGTAGTTGTATCCAAGTCAGTTTTTTTAACACCATGCAAATTTGTTCAGAAAAGCCAGATGCTTGCTTGACATTTGATAACCGTTTACAATGATTCTTGCATGTCACATGCTCCTGCAAGACCCAATAAGGTTTCTTATCCATGTGTCAAGCTGGTATAGATGAGCTTTTGTTTATACTGTATTTACTTTTCTATTATATGCCAAGAAAAGTTCAAATTAAAATCTCAAAATGCCTCTTTTTAAAAATGCATTTGCAACTGTATTACTATAAATTACTAAAAATTATTATGGTATTACTAATTCTATATTATTATTTTTAGTTTTAATACAAATAATACAGGTTTAAACAAAACTTTAATTTAGATCCATGCATAACTCCAAAATAATCAGATATGAAGCATCACATGTTGAGCAAGTCCATGAATGAAGAAAGAATAATATATAATATTTTCGCCACTTATAAATCTTCTTATAAATGTTGTTTAAATTTAAGTTACCATAGAAATTGAGTTACCATAGAATTAAGTTGTTTTTCCTTTTTTGGTGTCGCAATTCAAGTTTATCCACATTGCCACAAACGCATGTTGGTTGAAACATCCTTTTATTGTAAACTGAGTTCTTATTCATTGTGCTGTATAAAATTACAATTTAAAAGGGCATCGTAATTGTATTTTCGTTAGGAAACTGATTTTTAGTGATGTTTATAGTTTTTTAAACTGTAAAATAATATTGAACAAAGACAGCTGGAGAGCCACATATTTTTGGTCAAAGAGCCACAGATTCCCTACCACTGGTTTAGGGTGAGCTAACCCATTAGGGAATTTTCAGTTTGAGCCAATAAGATGCTATGTATTTCCAGGTAGAAAGTCAATCTTGCAGGTTTGTTGTGATTTGTTTCCTCCTTACCTCTGGTTACAAAGCTGACAGGCAAAACAGTCCAAATGGTAAACATTATCTCTGGCCCTCATCACCATTTCAAAGGCTGGGATCAGTTTACTGCAGGCTGCACAGTTCCCCGTTGTACCAAAGAGCCTGTGAGAGAAAACACAAAAAGCAGATTTACTCACTTATACCTTTCTTAGCCTTTACAAAATCTTGCAACAAACCAGAAAAGACAAGAAAACAACCGAAGAAGTAGGAGGGAAAAAACAAAACAAAAAAATATTGGACCTCTTATGCGATACGTGAATCCAGCTTGGCACACATTAGGTATTTTTTGTTAATGAGGGTACAAACCTAGATGTTAATTCTTAGCTAATGATCTAATTAAAATGATCACATGGTTCTAATCCCCTTCTTCAAAGAGTTTTCGCCTAGCACACTGCAAAAGCAATGAAAACAGGTCTGAGGCAAGCAATTGAACTGCTCAAAGTTTTTTTTCCCCCTCTCTTTTAAATCCGGAGTAACTAATGAGACTTTGCTCAGACCAAAGCCAGCTGGATTTTACACAAGAGGCTAAATACTATAATGTAGTCAAAAGTTCAAAAGATTCCCTTAGCAGGGATACTGCCTCTGTCCTGTGCCTCGCTTCACGTTCCCTCCATATCTCTGTGACCTGCTAAAAGCGTAGTGAGATATAGAGGGAGTGTCTGCAAGGTACGTAACCTTGGAGAGGTAAGTAGATGCTCGCTGGAGCACGGAAAGGGACACAACTCGCATTTCTCCACTGTTTGTTTAAGCTTATTAGATGGGACGCAAAACCGCCAAGGTCACAAACGGAACAAGGCATTGAGGCAGATCGCTTTCCTCTGCTACATCCGGCTCTGGATTTACATTTTCATTTTCAAAGCCCTTGCTCCAATGTTTAATTTGGAGATTCAGAGTCAGAGATATAGATGTATACATTCTGCGGAACAGGGATGTTATGCACATGGGACAAGGAAATGAGGAAGAACGGTGGGAAGGAAAAGGGAAAAATAAGGCAGGATCAGGATGAGGTGGTATGCTAAGCGCTCCTCTAAAGTTAAGGACTCGTCTGGAAAGCGACAGCAACTGAACAAAGTTGTGTCGAGTCCATATTAGTCTCTCTCGACTGCTCGCCCTGCGTCAGCGCCAGCATCTATCCAGCAGACCCTGCTGTTAATTAGAGCAACAGACCCGAGCGGAGAGGAGTCTTATGGTGGGAGAGGGCATGTTGTTATATCAGATAGGCGAGGTGTTAAAAAGAGCCATTGTTAGATCGGGTTACTGCTCCAGTAAAATGTGTTTATGTGGAACTCTGACACTCTGAGGAGGCCGTGCAACCCCAGCGAGGTGTTGCCTCACAAAAGAGTTCAGCTTATTAAAATAATGCTTGACTGCAACTCTGTGTCAAGGTCAGCAAAGAATATGCAAGAACTAATAATTGCACGGAGAGTTTATGCTTTACATTTTAGTTAGACTTTACATTAGTGTCTGTTACACACAGAATTAGATTAGTATTTTCAAGCTGTTCAAAAATAATTGTGTCGTTGTCCACACTGGCAGTATTTCTAGTGCGTCGATGTAATGTCAAAACAAAGCAAAAACTCAGACATGTACTGTGTTGTGACACAATTTTTCCAAAACCGCCATTAAAATTTTGTGTAACTTGTGCCACAGCAGACGTTCTTGGTTCAGTTCAGACATGACAGCCCTCATTGCCCTTGTGCATCAATGAGCCTTGTCTGCCAGTGTGATTAGTCCCTCCTCGGACCATTGCTGACTGGGAGCGTTTCAGAGATCTCTGACCTAGTCACCTTGCCAAATCAATTTGGCCCTTGTCAAATTTGCTCTGATGTACCCCAACAGTAGTAGTATAGCACCTCCTTAACAATGGCAATATTTGGGGTTCAATTTCTGGAAAAAGCAACAACTAATAAAATGATCGGCTTCAATGCGATGTGGGTCACTTTGAAAAACAAGCATCTACAAAAAGCACAAATATAAAGGTACAGTGCTCTGCTCAGCATATATGAGTCTTTTGAATTCATATTTATTATAGGAAGCTATACAATATATATTTGTGCATATACATTAGATTAGTCAGTACTGAAGCCAAATCTGGAGCTTATTTAACAAAATAACTCACAATAACGGTCCAAAAACTAGTACAGCCAAATTTGTTATAAAAATATTAAATACAAAATTTAAAAAGAGGAAAAATTAAGAGAAGCAAAAAATATGAAACATTTACTTGAAATTTTGTAGGTTGTAATTTTTGTTTGCAGTATTTTGCCAGAATTTAATTGTAATATCTTTCAATTTCATTTTAAATGTCATTTTAATAAATATATCTGTTTAATAAATCTGTTTTGTTTAAATGCACCAAATTTCGTTGCCTATTTTCATTGAGAAATGGATACAAATATTCATTTTCAAAATGGGGTGCTCAATTATGCTGAGCACTGTGAATATATGGTCTTGTTGAGAGATGATTAACATTTGCTTCGTCTTTGACTGGTCATAATGTTTTTGCTCATCGTTATTAAAAAAAAAAGAAATCAATCAGCTAACTTTTGTGTTTCATGAACTATTTATTTAAAGAACCTGCTCAAATAAATCATGTGTGAAAAGACTGTTTCAAATTTCGTTATTTGTGAATCTGACTATATTAGTCATGCTTTGTTTCTGACTAAAAGTCAGCTCAACTAAAAGTGCCTGGAGTTGTTCAGCGTTCACTTCAATTAACCTCATGCTAACTACACTTATGAACCAGTTCTTTTACTGAACCAATAAGAGTCATTATGTGACAACATAATCTATTTTAGTGTTTCTCAACCATGTTTCTGGAGGACCACCAGCACGGCTTTGGATGGTTCCTTTGTCTGTTACACCAATTACAGGTCTTTCAGTCTCTGCTAATAAGCTAATGATCTGAATCAGGTGTGTTCGTTAAAAGAGACCTGGAAATGTGAAAGCTGGTGGTCCTCCAGGAACGTGGTTGAGAAACACTGCTCTTTTCACTGATCATTGACTGATCAGTCTATGCAGGGCCATTTCAAGATTAGGTCGCCTATTTGTGAATAAAGTTATGCTGTATGTTTCTGATTCATATCAATAAAAGTGGGTCATTAGTTTCTTAATATTACTACATAAGTCATGCTCTATGTATTTAAATTAGGTAAAGAAATGGCTTTTTATTTTAATCATACAGTATGTTTTTGATTCAGTATAATTTATATGTAATGTAATATATGTATACCAGTAAGAACTAAGAGAGACTTAACTTGTTGTACTTATTAAGCATTAAATATCGCATTGCATTTAGTTTAGGCTGTGATTGCACATTAACTGTTTAGGTGAAACATGATTTTTCTCACTTTGATGCCAAATGTTCATCATTAAAATACAATAAGTATTATGATTAATCAGAATCAATCAGTATTTTTACACAGCCGTCTGTATTGGTATTTTAAGTTGTCTAAGAATCACCAGTTTGACAAACCGAGATCTGGCCAATAATCATCTTTTAATGAGGACTTTTGGCAGCGCATTATCGAGACTACGCCAAATCATTTGCCACAACACTTGACAGGACAACCATTAACGGTGAGAATGTCAGTTTACAGTTGTTGGCTGAGATATATCTACCAGTTATTCTTCGATCTTGGAAAGTTGTCAAATGGCAGGCCACATAATCCTAACGTTTGCAGACACACATTCATGGTCGGAGGCAGAAAGAAGGATTAAGGCGTCTGTCTGAAGGAACGTGTTCTCTAAAAGGGAAACATGCACAGATTGCGGTCGAACACATTTCAAATGTCATGCCTTAATGCTGGAGCAAGCAACTGAAGTTGCGAGTTCAATGTTGTGTTATCCTGAAAAGGTGCTCGGAGTCCCTGGGGATCCTGAACAATTTCTTATGGCTCACGTCCATCATGTTGCACAGTAGAGGGTGTTACAGATCACATCACAAGACCTATTTTCTTTTCTTTTCTAAATCAGGTCAGGGAAAGCACAGGAATGGCAGTTTGAGAGGGTTGTTACTGACTTGTGAAAATTCAGGGACCTCTTGAAGAGCAATGGAGTCTTCTTAAAAGAGAAGGCACTCTTCTCACACACATACACACACACACACAGACCGATAACCGCAGTTCTGCAAAGAAATCTACGGTGGTTTAATTGTGGGTTTTTGCGGCACTGTGATGGCCCGGCTCAAAATGGAGACTTTACTGGTGGTTAATTTAAGTGGATTAGGAGGTTACAGAAACTCATTTGGAAGGTCACCAGCAAACTTTGAAATACAATGGCTTGGATTTTCAGGCAATAAAATTCCAGATAAAGCAAAACCAACCATTTTATCAGTAAGGCCATTCAATGTGTTATTCTAAGCAAAATGTGCTCAAGAACGTCCTGGCCTACATCTATTGTGCAGCATTTTTTTGCTATATGAATTGTCAATATGAGCTAACGTTTTGTTGTTACCTTTAAAACAAAGTAGTCTATTCAATAACAGATAACGCAGATAATATTAATGAGTTCTTAACTTGCTTTAATGTTATTGTAGTCGCTGCAAACTAAAAAATCTCAAAGTCCCCTGTGTGGATATTCCACTGAACAGGGGAACATTCACAGGACAATAAAGGAAAGGAGAACAGAGCTTTCATAATCATGTTTGTGTTTAACTAAACTTTAGTATTAAAGCTGAAAGCCTTTGCTCATTGTTCTCTGATTCCCCGTAGCTCTGTGTAGACAGGTGTTTCTCTTCTGGTGTTTCTTCATAACTCCTCTGAAGCCAGCATCAGCTTCCTTCTCTTTAATGTCTCTCTGTGATAAGACTTCAGCTGTTCTAGTCTTTTACTTGTGTTCAAAGAGACGGCAGTTTAATACTGTATGTGTTAATTTGCAAACTTCTAAATACACTGAGGTTCAAAAGTTTGAGACCACAATAAAGATCTGGCAAGTTTGAGATCTGGACTTAAACAAATATTTAGGGAATTTTATGTGTGTAATTCACACTGCTAAAACAATTATGGCAATTTTGATGAAAATGGTCTCAAATTATTCCTCGGGTCATGCTGACAACACAGATACCAATTATGCCATAGTCTGCCAAACTTCTCGTCTGCTATTTTGATTTTGTTCAAACCATTCTTTTTTTAACTCCTATACTGTTGGTCCAATCTTCACCGAATTTGACTCAGATCATCTTCAGACCATGTAGACCAAAAGGTATAGAATTCATGTTAATAGACAAATTTGTTGTCATTTAGCATATGCACAAACTTGATGTAATGCTGCAAGAAGACATTGCAGGCTGAATCACTGCAGTGGTTTGAAGTATTGAAACCAAACTTAAAGTGTGTGATCTAGACCTGACATTGACAATAGAAATCATACAAAATTTATCAAATGACTTTCGAATAGTTTTGTCTACTGTCATTCGACATTTCCTTGGATCATATAGAAAACATTGATATAATGTATTCCCTAATTGACATGACTTCCTGTCCACCATCTTAAATTAGTTTGAAAATCTGTTGATTTGAACTCTCCATAGATCTTTGGCCCAATTACCATCAAATTTGACTTAGACCATTGACTTAGACCATGCCTATACATATAGACAAAAATATTTGTATTAAAATAACTCATTGATTTCCAAGTACTGGGTTGTGGCTAGAAGGGCATCCGCTGCGTAAAACATATTCTGAAATAGTTGGCGGTTCACTCCGCTGTGGTGACACCTGATAAATAAGGGACTAAGCCGAAAGAATATGAACAAATGAATAACTCATTGAACATCATCATTATTTTTACAGAAGATACACACTATAGCAATAGTCATTCACTGTAGCAATAGTTTGCATAATAAAAATCTTTTTGGGTATATTTAATACAATAATAGTTTTATGACAAATTATAAGACTTTTTAAGAATCCATTTGTAGTCTCAAAAATCTAATTAAATGTAATTTAAAGTTTTATGCTTTGCCACTATCCTTTAAACCACCCATTTATCAGCAAGAAGGTTCATTTAAAATATATTAAAATTTAGTATTCTTTTATATATTTTAACATGCCAGAATAATTATGACATTTGATTTTCGCAAAAAGGCTTGGTTGAATGAAAATGATTTTTTTCTACCAAATATATTTGAAACAGTTAGCTTTCATTTAATACGCCTTCTAAGTATATTTTATAAATTAAAATTTGATGTGGATACCAAAATGGGACTTTTCATGACATTACTATCATGCCTATTATAGCATAATTCTTGACTATTACATTTACTGGTGATTTACTGATGACTTAGAATTTTGGACACTACTCTCTTTTTTGCATTTAAGCATATTAGTTATTTTTTTAAAGTGAGATGCAGGCACTGAGCTTGACTTTGCGCTCAAACAGTAGTTCCCCTCATAGGAATAGCTGTGCTTGCTCAGTAGACTATTTTAACATCAAAATCACTAAATGATTGCTGAGACTTATCTCTGCCCTTTAATCATACTCACATGCTGGCTAGTAATGGATGTGCCGTCATTAGAAAGAGTTGTAATCTACTTTATATTTCAATTAAAAGCACTCTTCTTTGATCAGTAAATCACTGATGTGTCCCCCCGTATTATAATGCAGCGGCTGAGATTTAAAAATAATTTCAGGTCTGGGGTGAGCGCAGTCAAACCCAGAGACACTTTCATTCTCTGGTCGTAGGGTCAAAGGATTCTTGACCCCGGCAAAACAGATTAATCTATTTCTGCGCTCAGTAATGCAAGTGTATGGCCTGAAAGCTTATAAATCCCGCAATCTAGTGAGGAAATGGTCAAATGAAAAAACACTCACTCTAGTTTGTGTGATGATGGGGCTGTGTGTGTGTGTTTTCATGGGGTGGGGGTTCATTATGGCTCTCCAGTACTCCTGAAGGACAGAACGCAGAAGGAGCGCGGCTCATAATTAATGTTCGCATGGCAGGGCTCCAAAAAACCCAGCCGAAAATAAAAGAAATGCGTTTGATCCACCCGCCTGTCTTTAATGAAGTGCCTCCCTGTATGGGAGGCTAATTCTGGGTGAGATTTCAGCTTCATTACTGAAGGCGAGCGGGCTGATTCTCCTGCAGTGCACTGGAGGTGAGGTTTAGGTGGGACGCCCTGCGTGGAGTCTCAATCACTGGTGTTTAAAGCGAACGCGCTGATGCTGCCTCGCTCTGTCTGCACGGAGAGGGATACTTCTTAATTTGTTCCTTAATAGAATTCATATCCAGCATCTCCAGGCATTAAGTAGCACACATTTGTCACAGGCTGAAGAGCAGATGAGTGGGCTAGATTTCATTAAGACATCAGAGTCAATACAGCGGCAACAGGAAACTCGTTTTTTGTGCTGTTTTGTCTCAGTCTTTCTCTACGTTCCTTCTTTAACAAACAAAAAAGGAAATTAGCACACATTATTAACTTATTTAGATTATGATTCATTGTGATTAGCAGCTTAGATGCTGCAGTGTACCTTGAAGTCTCGAGTAGAGGTGTGAACCTACAGTGGTCTCACAGTTTGGTTCGGTTACGATTATTATGCCATCAATTCGGTTCAATTCGATATCACAGTGCATCACGGTGCATTGACGATGCTTTCAATAATCAATTTCATATTTTATTTTACAGCACAAGAATTATTGTATTAAAATGTATAAATGTATCCATATATTATTTGTAATACAATTTTGTTCATTAATACAAGCAGTCAGATATATGAACTGTGCCTTTAATTGTGCTTGTTCACTCTTTTTGAATGTATCAAACTAAACTAAAGGCACAGAACAACATAAACATTTATAGCAAATAAACTAATATAGATATTATCCTGCTTGCTTTTTGAGTGTTGACAAACGAGTTTTTAAGCGCCTATGATTGGACACTTGCTCAACAGAAAAGGCTGCAATTGGCTGTAACGCTCTAGTGCTGTTCACCGATACAGTAAGTGACGCTGATAAACGGCAGCGGCGATCACTGGTGATCAATGATAGATGTGGTGAAGAAAAACTGTTCTGCAGACACGCTCGTTTATTGATGTTTATCGCTATTGTAGCATTTTAATTACTTCAGGTCGCCTCCCTCACTATAGTAAGCTGCAATATACCGCATATGAGATATGACGTCAGTATGTAATAACCGGTTAAGATCTTTTACTGAACTGGTACCAAATTTTCCGCTTATGCATTGTGCTGCATCCGGCACCTAGATTGCATCTATGCACAATAAGTTTAGCCAGAGGAAAAATGGTCATGCCCAACTGAGCCTGGTTTCTCTCAAGATATTTTTTCCTTCACTTTCGTCAGTTGGTTTGTTCCTCGCCGCTGTCGCCACTGGCTTGCATGGTTTGGGACTTGTGGAGCTGCACATCGATGGATTTGTTCTTAAGTGTTTGGACTCTCAGCATTGAAAATTAAACCACACTGAACTGAACTAAACTGAACTTAAACTCTGAAACTGTACTGACACAGTTTCAATTGACTATAATCTATGTAAAGCTGCTTTGACATAATCTACATTGTAAAAGCGCTATAGAAATAAAGATGAATTGAATTGAAGAAACCATTTATTTTGACATCCCTAGTCTCAAGTATGTATTATTTTTAATACATTTGTTGTTTGTTTGTTTTTTGGAGAAAATATCCTTCAATTTTTTTATTAGATTTTAATTTGTAGTAACAATATTTTCCTTACATTGATAAATACATTACATGTTATACTTACAATATGTGCAACAATATTGTGAATAATTCATGTTGTGGTTATTTATTGTTTTTTAACTGTGACATTTTAAAAATTGGAGTTTATCAAGCGAAAGCTATATAAATAAGCTCTCCATTGATCTATGTCTTGCTAGGATGGGACAATATTTGGCAGAGGTGGAACTATTAGGAATCTGGAAAAAGAATCTACTGATTTTGACATAAAATAAAAATAGACAAATTTTTGACTCATGCAATGTATTTTTGCCTATTCTCACAAATATACCTAAACAACATGAGTGGTATTGTTTTCTAGGATCACACAATCATTGCACTACAGATGGTATGTGTATTGGTATTTGTGCAATGTTATCTTATTAAATTTACATTTAAATGTATTGATGTAAAAAAAAATTTAATATTTTACTCGGGTTCATATTAAATCTGTATCACTTTTTTCGGAAACACAAGATTAGATTATTTTTCTCCATACAGTAGCAGTCAGGATGGCTTAATGTTATTTAGCATGAGTCATACTACTTCAAAACTACAATACATGAATGTGACTGATGATATTTTTATTTCTGGGTGAACTGTTTCTTTAAGAGTCCTAATGACGACAGTGCTGAACTGCATGTCTTACTGCGAAGGGCCTCAGCAGTGGGGGCTCAATGGGGAGAGCAGCTTGGGGATAAATGACTGGATCTGGTTGGGAGACCCCAGGGACTGGGATTTAACGCCCAGGAAATAATCATGTTTAATTTAGCAAGCAGATGGCTCAGAGATAGGAGGCAAAACAGATCCTTAGACCTGCGGTTCTGCCACTTAGCTGCCTGGGGTGAGTTGAAGGTCCATACATGCACTCATACACAACGTTTTATCACTCAACTTAGAAAATGGGAGACACGTCACATTTATGTAAACAAGTGCAACTTCACCTTTCTAAACATAAACAACCGCTAAAAGATGCCACTCCAAGCTATTTGCACGAGTGGGATTTAATTGGAACACACAGAGTCTTGGTCGCTACACTGCGATGAGGAAAGAACAAGCACTTTATCTTCTGGAACAGCCTCAAAGAAAACATCATTTACAAGCTAAAAAAAAGTATTATCTTCTAACCCTGCAAGTTAGCAGATAAACGCAACAGGGAGAGGACAGGGCCAGGAACGAGACAGGCAGGGTGGCAATCATTGGCTGTTAGATGAGGGTGTACTTTTCTGAATGTCATGCAGCCTGAGGTGTAACAAGCCCTTTCTGCTTTGGCAGCACTTTGACTGGAGCGTGTTCTTACCTCAGGTAGTCCCTGCGACAGAGGATGAGATTGGCTTTGGTGTAGAGGGTGGAGCCCACCTCCCCCAGGCGGCAGTCACAGCAGGCACATTTCAGGCAGTCTTCGTGCCAGTATTTGTCCAGGGCCTTGAGCAGGTAGCGGTCTTTAATCTTACGGTTGCAGCCGGCGCATCCCTTCTGTTTTCCTTTGGGCTGGACGGAGAGCATCGGCACACCTGTGGCGATAGGGAGACAAACACAGAGAGCGTTGTGATTTACTGCCTGGCTAAACCGGCGACTTTTCATGTTCCGCGCTCTTTGATAAGGGTGGCGACACCGCTGAAGCTCGGCCCGCTGTTTCATATGCATTAGCCATGGATGCTCTTCCTGGCAGATAGGCGCGTAGGTCACTTTGGACTGTGTTCATCTGTTACTGCCCCCGTTCAAAAGAACAGATGTTATTTTTGGCCAGTGGCATGCACCCGTTTAATGGGGGTTTGAATGCATCTCTATGTCAGGATGCCCTAGGACCATCTCTATTTAGATAGCTGACAGAGGTATTTATGTTGTTTGGAAGATTACCCATGGCCCTATTTCATCAGCATGAGAACTGTTGGCCATGCTAAAAGCCTCCCGTGGGCTTTGTTTGGTATAGATCAACATTAACCTTTTAGAGCACTGTTGACCACAAGAAGGCTGCTCTCAGCTTCCAGTGAGATACGCTATGGCCTAAGTGCCTTCCAGACACACGCACACACACACACACACACACACACACACACACACACACACACACACACACACACACACACACACACACATACTCTAAAGCCTGATCTCCTTTTACACTCGCGCTCGCTGCATTGCGACTAGCGAAGAGTAACCAAACCGGCTAAATTGCCGCGCTGTCATGTAGCCTCCCCCCTTTAAGCATGCCTTTTAGCCTCCTAAAGGACAAATAAAGTCCATTTAATAACTGCACTAAACACTAATAGTCTATCTGCGGTCTGACATTTGTGTGTGGACTAAAAGCCGCCCCCGGGCCAGAGCTGGTAACACTGGCACTCGGCACCCCTCTGCCAGCACTAACAGGTCTGCCACAGCTGAAAGCGCAGGACAACAGCTCTTAAGACACTCTCTCCCACACTGAGCTATTGATCCGTCTAATAGAACGCACAGCTAAACCGGCACTCTCCCTCTCTCTATACCTCTCTTTTGCTCTCTGCTTTCAAAACACATTTCTCTCAGAAAGCCCTGTGTGATGCCCCCTTTGACACCCCTCCCTCGTGCCTCCTCCCCCCGTCATTCAGCAATATATCGGGCCCCGGATGGTCAAACCATTAAAAGCCCCCAGTCCTGAATGGAGTCAGACCTGTCTGGACAGAGGGCTTTTCATTCAAGCATTAGCCATTTTACAGTTGTATAGTACAGAAAAGTGTAGAAATACTCTCCACGCAAACAGTTAAATGATAAAAAAATATATATATAATTTTAAAGTATGGCTGCATAGGCAAGGCAAGTTTATTTATATAGCAAATTTCATACACAGTGGCAATTCAAAGTGCTTTACATAAACCGAAATAAAAGAGACAAGTATAAATAAAATAGAAACAAATAATATAAAAACAGACGCAAACCGTGTGGAGACAGTTTTTCCATATTCCACAACCCCGGTGTATCATATTTTTTCATTTTACTCTAGGACTTCCCTTTTCTGGTGATCACTCCCTTCTTAGGAGTACATCGCTTTAGCTAGCCAATCGTAATAAAAGGTCTTGATCTCAGCCAGATACCAGAAACGGCCCCTGTGCACAAGGGGACGATCACAGCAAACACGCTTTGTGCATTGAGAGGGGCATCTTTTGAATGGTTTACTAAAGACTGTGAGCGTTTTGTGGCACCTTGCGCACATTGTATTTTTGCCGTTGCGTTCTGTGTGCCCGCAATTGAAAAAACTCTGAGTGGAAAAAGCGTGTTACGTCAGTTGCGTCTTTTCCATTTTTCAATCAAATGAAAGCAGAGGCGGGGTTTCCGTTGATTAAATGCATATTTTTCATAAAGAGTGATAAGTCTAAAGACATGTGGTATAGGTGAATTGGGTAAGCTAAGTTGTTCGTAGTGTATGTGTGTGGATGAGAAGTTATGGGTGTTTTCCAGTGATGGGTTGCAGCTGGAAGAGCATCTGCTGCGTAAAACATATGCTGGATAAGTTGGTGGTTCATTCCACTGTGGCGACCCCTGATTAATAAAGGAACTAAGCCAAAAAAAAATGAATGAATGTTTTCTGTGCTGTTTGAAACACTGCAGGTGATGTGCTGTTGTTAATATGTTCTGTATGCTGTTGTTCACATGTTCAAATAAATCTGTTTTTTTATGCAATATCTATAATGTCAGACACAAAATAGACTCGTCCATTATTATTTTTAATTAAATAATAATTCAATATTAATCTGACCAGGTAATATTCGGTTAACCAGCGGCAGTTGTGAGTTGGCAAAATTTACCGAATGAGCATCCCTAATGTACATGAAATCAAAATGTTGTCAGAAATGACTACAAAGATTCTATTTTGACACTGAGGTCCAGGGTTTTCAGTGTATGGACAACAACTTCCCTCCAAGAAAAGTTGTCAACAAACATTTTGTTTTTGTTCTGTGAACTATCCCTTTAAATTCTTATTTTCCCAGTATCATCATGTTTATATAAGGCTTGTGCTTAGCTTATTGTTAGTGCATTTGTGTATGAGACGAGATGTCCGTTAAGAGTATCCTGATGGCAGAGGTCACAGGCAGCAGCTCTTGTTCAGCTCCGGCTTTAATGTCCGGTAATGGCTCTACTGTACATGATCAACAAATGTACGCCAGTGGGCATGAACTCCATTATCCAGTACCCCGCATGCAACTATCAGCATATTAATGTTTTTTTTTTTTTGGAGTGTGTGTATTCTCCTCTAACTGGACTAACCTTGCATTGTACTCTGAGTGGATTTTTAGTGCTCTCCAGGGTTGGACAATATGCAGAATATTTTGAAACTTTAAACCAAACTTTTCTAGTTACATATTGTAGTGCATTCATTTGAACTGGACTTCCTTACACTCAAAATCTGAATCATATCCTGCGTACGGTTTGTTATCTCCATTCCAATTAAGGGATTAAATGAGAATTTAAAAGACGTTCTCAATTCTGATTAGTGCACAGATCTGGTATGAACTCGTTCTCCCACTTTCCCTATGTGCTGCATATACAGTATTCCCTAACTACATTCAGATTTGTTCAGTGATTCTGGACTGTCCACACATCAGTGGTGCTATGAATATAATATAATTAGCATTTCCTCGGTTATAAAATAGGGTAAAAATGTGAGAGCACTCAGGAAAGACTGAAAAAGAGAGAGAGAAAGAGGGCAGGAGAGCGAGGGCTTGTTAGTTAAATTTATGACTTGGATGTGAATAAGAGCTCTGGTGGTATTCAACCATCTTATTTCTTTATCAGAACTGAAAAAAGAGGGAAGCTAATTGGTCTAGCACCACTGATGGGAGCCATCAATTAGCTGTGCGCTTCCCCCTCCAGCTTCCTCCCCGCCCCCCCTCCGGCCCCAATACGGGCCCCTTGAAGCTGCCGCATTAGGATCACAAAACTCGCTATAAATACCAATGTTCAGTATAAATGAAGGTAAAAAGCCTTTAAATTGAAGCCACACTAGCTGAGGGCGGTCGTTTTCTACCTGCATTTCATGGCTTGTTAGAGGTGCACTCTGCAGGTATGCCAACAGTGCTCTCCTGTCAGCCTTCTACAGAACTAGAAACAGTCTTAATGAGGAGAGAGAGAGCGCTCGTCTGCGAGGAAAAAAGTGTGTCTGTGTTTGTACGTGAGTGTGCGCATGAGACGGAAACGAGCTTGGGAATCAGGCTCCTTCAGTTCCCCAAGGGATGGCACAAAAATCTTTAATTTGCCTTTTATGACAGCTAATTAGTTATTCTATTCAAAATCTTTGCTTTAAATAAGAGAACTAATTATACACAAAGGTCGTTTCCCCCACCTCAGGAGAACCACACATAATTGGTTTAGGCCACCCCCCCCCACACTCCCCGCTTTCCACCCACCTTTTAACAACTCACATGTTGGTTGAAGAAAAAAGTTAACAGTAAAGAGCTTAACCCTTTGTGTAGTAAACCACTCAAGGCTCGTTTGTGTGAGAAACCTTGGAGTGTTCCCATTCTGTAATTACCTGGATGGATTCAGGTTTGTGGGTAACTGAATGGCAACGTCATGTTGTGACAGGTTTCCTAACCCAAATTCAAGGCGGCTAACGCTTTCTGTCTCACCAGGCTAGAGCAGCAGCCTCCAGGATGAGTTAGTTGATATGAGGAGCGCTGTATTCTGTCTGAGCTAATCATCTTGTTTCTGCCATCTCGGAGAAACCTCTTGTTGTTTTCCGAAAAAAAGAAAAATGAAAAAAGTCAGCTGAGATAGGCTTTAGAAGCCCTATATAGCCTCAGCACATTTTTAAACCTGAAACGACAGAGTAAATGACTGAATAAAAGTACATAATGTTGACTCTGACATCAGCAAACTGGTATTTTGGGGTTTATACAGAAGAGTGCACCTGTCATCATTCTTTGCACAGCCTGGAATCTCGGTTGTCGACCCTTCCCCCATTTCTGTCCTGCAGAACAAAAAAGGGGAACATTATAAACGGAGACGCAAACTCAGGAGGCAGCTCTCACTTAATCCAATCCATTTAACAGATACAAGTGCCGCTGACCTTCCTGTGTCATTCCATGTCACAAAAAAAGCATATCCTGCTATCTGCCGCTTGATTCATATCCTAACAGTAGATGCGTTTTATTTTTCCCCCCTTCAAGTGGCAACGTTTGCCTTGTCAAACATTTCTCCCAAACAAATAGAAAGGAGGAAAAGAAATCATTCGCTATTAGTAATTGGTGTGCACCCTGTCATCCGCCTCTTTTCCGCCCATCCACCCTTTAAAGACCTTATCTCAGTCGAATATGTACGAATGCGTTTTTGCATTTGAAACTGTCAGACCATGTACTTTCCATTATAAAGATAGGATCCGGTTTCTATGTAGGCCTTCATTTCAAGTTCCATTTTTGTGGATATCATAAAAATCAAATCAGTCGTACCCTTTTGATGTATTTAAGGTTTAGAGCAAGAGGGAAAAAAAAGTCAAGGAATCGTTTTAAAGCATTACAGCACAATTATAATATCTTTGAGGGGAGATTTTAAGAGAGAAGGATTTGTTTGTCTTTGTAGTCGGTTTCTTTTTCCTTTATTGCATCTTTTAATGAGCACACAGTTGAAAGCCAGAGATGATGCAAACTTTACTGTATGCAGGGTCACTGTTATTAGATCTGATTAATTAGCTGGACACCTCAGTGTGAGGCCTCTCCATGGGGGCAGGTGAAGGGGCCACTGGGATATTAGGCTTGAATGTGAGATCACAAAGAGAGTGACTGATTGGACTGTGCTTGCTATTCTTACAGAAATGTCTTAAAGAGGTTGCGTAATATTGCATTATTTACTCACCCAATAAATCTCTATGATGTTGATTTCTTTTTCTTTTTTTTTTTACAGAGTATATAAAAGAAATTTCAAATATATTTAAAGTTTGTGATTCTATCATAATTGTTGTTTTAATGGCATGTGAGCTGACATTAAGCGTGTCATTCCTTTGCAAAACAAAAATGCCTTAGAGTACAAAATAATGCCCTGCTAATAAGCTTATGAAAATCAGTTAGAATGACCTTATAATTTGAGGTATGAAAACTAAAAATGTGCCCAAATATGTTTTTATATTCAGGATGAAATAAAGTTATGGTGTTTTAATACAACAGTAGAACAACACTAAATAAAAAGATATGTTTAGTTACATTTTAGTCTCAGTATTTCTTTTCTTCTCACAAAAAGCCAAAACAAAAAATCTTAGATTTATGCTTCATTCAAAAAAACATTTTTTTTTATTTGGTTTGTTTTGAAATGAATCAACTATTTTTGAATTTATTTATCAATTAAAAAGGGTGTCAGACTCAATTCCTAGAAGGCCACAGCCCTGCAGAGTTTAGTTCCAGCCCTGCTTCAACACACCTATCTGTAGGTATAAAACAAGCCTAAAGTACTCATTTAGTTTAGTGCAGAGCTTCGGTCATCCATGAACGGAGTTTGACACTTGTGCAATGCTGTGTATATTTATATTAATTGGTGTAAATATATAAATTTCATGCCAATATCAAACATAACCTAATAGTGTTTACAAACTGATTAGGAACTGGCTGCTTATGTTTATTAAAGACTATTATTAAATGTTCAGTGAAGTTTTTATAGTAATAGTATATAATCAAAGAATTTGGTGTTGAGAGATGTTTAGTATGTGTTAGCAATGGTGACTGACTGGTTACATTGTTATGCAATTAATGCAAATATCTTTTATTTATTTATTTATTTATTTATTTATTTTGCTGGAGATACTGTTGTCCTAAAAAACTAGAATGAATGAATGAATGAATGAATGAATGAATAAATGAATGAATGATTAAATTCTGGCGGTTTAAAAACCTTGACTCCTCCAAACTGCAGTATACCTTGAAAATGGTTGCCGTCCCATGCCTATGAAGAACTAGTGTTTAGTGAGTCAATTATATTAATAGGGACCAACATAAGGTTGTTAATGAGGACAATACTTTTCATTTCTTATATATTGTATACAATAATCATACATAATACAAGAAGCTATTCAATGAAGCATCTCAATATTCCTTCATTACTGGCTTTAAAAACTGATGGCTTTGACTTAGTGACAGAGACTTAGGCTCAGCTGTTAAACTTAAGTTGTGAATCTAGAGCTGGGCCGATAAATAATATTATATTAAAATCATGATTAAAACTTGTCAATAACAATGATAAGCTTTGGACTTTATTTTGTCTATATTAATCTAAGTGCCAATCACACAGCAAAAATGTGCAACAATGGGAATCTAAAAATGTGTTGATAATAGAGATGTACTGAATTTTCAGCCACCAAGAAATCTATCCTCTAAAAATGTTATGCCATTTAATTAACCCTCTAATTTTGTGGCTTTAGTCATTGCTGGGGTACTCTTTAAAGTTTGGAAGCCTTAACAACTTAAACCGAAATCTGTATCGTTATCAGAAGAATTTGCTTGGTTTAAGAGACTGTGGTTGTTTCTTACTTGTGCGGTCAAACTCTTGTAATAAACAAGTATAACACTTACAGCTGTCTAATATAGCTCTATATTAACACAACTGTGATTAGCTATGCACATTGCTATGGGTGATCTTGCCCAATCACACTGTACAGTACATGTTTGGAACAAATTAAATGTAATCTTTTTTTTTTCTCAATGCAATGTCAACGAATACATTTTGGGCAAATATAAACATGGCTTTGGGCTTTATGAGGTTCTGCATATGGATCCCGCAGTGCCCTTAAACGAACCTAGACGGCATAAAGCATGACCTCAAAACATCTGAAAAAGGGACCAATTTAGAGGAACAAAGTGTTAGAGACTTGAACTACAGATGTATGAGGGATTACAGGCAGTCATCTGTCGCAAAGCTGTTGGCATGATTTTTCATGTATGACAGCCTCTGGTTATGACAGCAGCAATGCATGCATGGAGCCCAAGTGTTCTCCAAAATATTAAACACCAGCAGGGAATGAAAAACTGTTTTTGGTGGCAGGCGAGATCAAACGTGCAATACAAAGAATCGCTTAATTGAAATAGAAATGATTCCAAAAGTAATGTAAGCTTAGAGGCTTTCGGTCTTTTAAGGTATAGGACTCTGAAAAGAGGCAAGAGAGTGTTTTGGAGTTGAGTGTATATGGTGGTTGAGACAGATTGGACCAGAAGGCCACAGTGTGACAAATGAAAGCTGATCAAGCCATGGGAGGTTGTAGTTTTTGATTGAGCTGAACCATTTGCCAGAAGGAAGTCTTGGTGGTGACAGGGATGGGAGAGGTCTGTGATGATATTAACTGCATGTCTCCAAGGCATGTGATGAAGATGATCTCTGTGGACTTGATAAGCACTTGCAGCTTACCCCGAGAGAGGGCAGATGCAGTTTCCTTACTGGATGGAATTGATATTTTGGTTGAGGTTTTTGGAATTAAATAAGACCTGGTAGGGATGTGCAAAAATATGTTTTAAGAAGTTAGCTGGCTTGGGGGTTTAAAAGCTAAATAATGTGATAAAAGCTGAAATAATTAGGCTGATTTTGGATTCACCTGGACCCGAGTCATGTATTTTAAGGAATTGTTTACATACAGCATGCTCTTGCATTCAAATACAGTAAGACTACATTATAGATTGTTCAAGTGGTTCTGGTTACACGCGAAATTCAGATGGAGGGCAGGAAGTAAAAAACTGAATAGGAGACATAGGAAAGTCCGTATTTTTGTGATTTATACCTAATTTACACTTTAATAGTATACATTTATAAATTATATATTTGTTATTAAAATTAATATTGCTATTTATACCAAATTTTTATTGAGATTTATACCATATTTCAGAGGAGATATAAATAGAAAATATCCACATATGTTGGGCTTGATCCTTATATCATGAAGAGGGCCGAGTTTTCTCCTGAACCAAAATATATTTGCCTCTTATCGAGGCGGTAGACATAAGCCATTACGTTACATGAAAAAAAATACTATAGTAAATACTATAGTGTTTGGAAGCATACTATACATTAATAACTTGAATTAAACTGTTGTAGTAATTATATTGTTGCTGTGGTAAGACACAACTGTAGTAATAAACAATATATTCAAAAGGCTTCAGTTTTCTACGCTATAATTGTACACCATCACAATGCACCAACATAGTTTACATAAAGGTTACAATATTTATTACAGTTTATCAGTTTACTATGCTACAGTTTTCTGTAGCATTCATTAACAAAGAGTTGTAGACTTTACTTTGTGAGATTATTATATGTTACTGTGGTTTCTTCACGATGCGGATATCTTACAGGCATCTCAAAATAACAGATGGAAGAATACAAAAGCATAGGTGCATAGTCTACAATATTATTCATTTATTTTTGCAAGGGAGAAAAAAGTGCTCCACAATAATAACCCTCTAGTTTAGTTGCTTTTTGTTGATGAACTTACCATCAACATACTTTCACCGATTCTGCGCATCTCAGTGTTCGAAAACTTGAAAGTCCATAAAAGCTGTTCGGCATTTCTTGATTTGGCCGATTTTAAACAATTATAAACAACATTAAACAGAAACATTTTGATGTTCTAATAGCGATTGCTATGTAATGGAACCACTTCCTGGTTTCATTTGATAAAGGTCTGTTAACATTTCCAAATTATAAACAAAAATATATATTTTTCGAAAATGACAATTGGTCAAAATAATGTTTATTGTGTTGTGTATGAAAGAAATATTGATTTCATAACTCTTTGAAGTAAAAACCTTGGTATTGTGTCATTGAATAATTCATTTAAACATATCTGAAAACATGGCAACCTCTTGTTATTTGATGCAAAAAAATGCTCTAAAATGACAACATTTTTATTTTATATAAAACATTTTTAAAATGAACTATTTAAAGATGGATGTTTTAAGAGGCAGCATTTCTAAGAGGGTTTTACTGCAAGCCAAAGCACAAATCATGTTGATTATTTGAGTTATTTAAGTGCCAGATCATAATGCCAATTATGCATGAAAACTATGTAAAACTAACAGACTATTTTAACACTATTAAAAACTTGTGTCAAACTTTTATAAAAAAACAAACCTTTAAGTTAGATAAAGCTATGTATGGGAGGCTTTTCTGTGTGTAAGCTGTGCAAACTCTGTGGCCATGGCAATCTGTAGTAGAATTTGTCAGCCAGCCACTGTGGAGGTTAATGGGGAACTAAGGCAGATGTCCTGCCATTGTCTGCGTGAATCAGTTCCTTTCAATCAGTCAACATCATTACTGTAATTGAGCCTGTAGACACTCATTCTCCTTTACCGCCAAGACAAAACACATCTGGTAATAATGTCAGGTAGAATATGCCAGCTGAAACACAGACATATGAATAAAGAGCTTGATCCTAGTTGATAAGCCCTGTGCAGAATAGTCTGGAACGCATTGATTTGTGTGTTTGGTGGACATCATTTGGCATATAATAGGAGAACAGGGTATGCGGCTTGTGGGCAAATTAAGGTAAAGCAGTTGTGCACACGATTAGATATTTCTCTGCTCTGTGTACAAAATCAGGCTTAGCTTGCTGTGATTACGATATAATTAACACCCCGGGAAAGTTTGGACAAGGAGTAAATTTGACTGAAAGAAAGATGAAGGAAGAGAGGAAAAAAAAAGAATGAGAGACTCTTGGCTGGCACGACCGGTGCAGTTGGAACGAGGGTGCCGTTCATTAATATGATGCACTTTCACAAACTTTAGCAGCCTGCTGCCGCTAATAAGCCCTGGTGAAACGGAGCAGAGCTGCTCCCTCACAGTGACCCTGGCAGTGCCCAGGATAAGGGAGGGTTTTGTCTCCGGGAATAATTGCTCTTTTCACATGTTACAAGTGTCCTGACCCCTGCGGTCAGCAGCCACTTTCCCCGAGCATAATTACTTCTGATCCGGCCCAAATGAGGCAGCCGCATTAGGCCTGCAATAACACTGGCCCAGCTTCAAGCAAAGCAGCGTGGGGAGTCTGAGCAGAGCAGGGCCTGGAAACAGGGGGTTTCTTTTCTCCAGGCCCTGGCGGTCATTTCCATCACGTCAGAGGTGCATTTCTTACACTTGCAGTCAGCATTAGCACCCAAGGCCTTCTCTCTCTCTCTCTCTCTCTCTCTCTCTCTCTTTGTCTAGCTTGAGGAGATTGAGAGGCTTACTAAACACATTGTTAGCTCCTAGTGCCCTGCTAAAGCTTTGGCTAACAGATGCGATTCCAATTAACGGATAACTTCATTAGCTTGTGTGTGCGTGTTATTTATTTATTTATTTATTTTTTGCTCTACACTTTTCTTTCTCCTATTAATTTTAATTTATTCACATGGGGTTAATTAAAAGAAATGTATCAGAGAGATGTGCAACAGCTATCTAATTAAATTCATTACTGCTTATTTTGGAGACGTGCGAAAACTGGCAGTGTTATTGCAAGAGGCAAGTTGTTCCAACACTTTGGCGCTCGCTCACTAGCATGGTGAGAAAACAGCTCTGGAAGGTGAGCTGCCGACAGACCAGAATCAGAAAAGCTTGTGCGAAAGAAGAGAGAGAGCATGCCCAATTCGGGGGTTAGAAGAGTTTCAGAGGAACAATCAGTCACTCTATAGAGAAAGAATAGGGAGGTGTGTGACCCCAAATCCAGCTAATCTAGCGTCACTAGTCTGGAAGTTGTTCTCTACAGTATACCCGCAGTGCACGTTTGTTTTAGGTCTTCATTTAGACGGAGCTCGGAGATGGCAGCTTTTCCATTTACTCCACCAGAAGGCATAAACTGTCAATATCCCTGCTGATGAATGACTCTTCATATATATATATGAACTCAATTCATTTCCCCCCCTCTTTTCCCACAGATTGCATTTGCATCTGAATAAAGGAATAAACCCATCTATTCTCCCTCCAGATCTTTTCATACTTTGAGGGAAAAAAATAATAATAAGGACAATCTTATCTGCTACTTCATGACTCCTGGCAAGAATGTAACCATTAGCACTGTCAGAGCCTCTTTCCGCCATCCGTCGCACAATGATGCCCCAACACTTTTTAGCCAACATTAAAAATGCATTTGGCTAGGCATAAATGTAGGCCTTCTAAAGTTTGTGTCACTCCCAAGGTTAGGGAGTGATGTATGAATTTCCCCTCTCCCCGGCAATTACTACACATTTAGTGTTTCAAAAGATATGCCAGGAGACAGGTGTGCCATTCAGAGCCATGCTGCAAGGTGGAAAATGGAGGAAACACCATGCAGCACAACTCCGTTTAGAGCTGAATAATGCAAATCCACCACAGGAGGCATTTGTTTGGTGTGTGGGGCCTCTGTGTCACTCGAACACTCTATCAGATGCCCGTCTCCTTATGGGGTAAATAATAAAGCAGGGGTTGGATTGCAACAGTTGCACTTCTTTTTTTTTCCCAAGGATTTTTTTGTTCTACAAGTTACATTGGAACTAGTATTTACAGTATCAGGATTAATCAAGCAAACATTTTGTGGCATTAACGTTAAGAGTTAAGAATTAGCAGTCATCTAACGTTGTTTTCTAAAGCAACAGAGTGAACATTGTACAAATGTAAACTTCAGGACTATACCAATGTCACTGCCAATGTGCATGTAGATACTTTGTTTTTTATCCCAAAATAATTAGTGTTTAGGGCAAACGGTTTGAATCCTGTTTATTGATACATGGTTTTGGTAGATTTTGACAATAATTAGATTTTTTAATGAAGAACAATATTGTATATTTATCATACAACATTTAATCTAATTGTCTAGGTTACTTTTTTTGGGTGACATGGTGGCACAGTGGGTAGTGCTGTCACCTCACAGCAAGAAGGTCACTGGTTCGAGCCCCGGGTGGGTCATTTGTCATTTCTGTATGGAGTTTGTATATTCTCCCCGTGTTCACGTGGGTTTTCTCTGGGTGCTCACCGCTCACGAGTCTAAAGACATGCGCTATAGGTGAATTGGGTAAACTAAATTGTTCGTAGTGTATGTGTGTACAGTATGTCCTGGTCCTCCAGGTTGGGGGAAACACCAACAAGGTGCGGTTAAATATCAACCCCTTCATATAAATGGCCCTGGGAGTAAGCAAGCAAGGTATTTTCATACTTTCATCCAGCTTAATGCTAAAGTCATAGTGATTTATGCCTTATGCTCCGTTCCAACCAGATGTGAATAAAGCATCAAGCACAAGTGATTTACAGGTTAAGTCAATGCTAAGTTGTAAATAGACATCCTGCGGCATGGAGGATGCAATTTGTGCGAATGAAGCGGCACGAGTTGGGCATTTTGCGTATTTAACACGAATCGCTAGAATCGCTTGAGCTGGAAAATCTGAACTTCAGCTGACATTAATGCCACGTTAACCAATCAAGGGCTTTCTCTTCTAGGTGTGTGATTATGACAAATAGTCTGTTGTTGGTGTCCCAAGGGGAAATCTTTTTGCCGACACCGCACAACAGTTAATCAAACTGGGCTCGGCTCAGTTGGAAGCACCGCTGAAAGCCTCCATCATCCAGGTACAGTTTTTGAAGGAGTTGATGAACTCACAGAGCTGGGTGCACCTCTGAAAGGATTTAGTGGACTCTGCACTTTTTCAGCCTTCCAATAGCACATAAACACAGCTATTCTCACAATAAAATCCATGTTAGCTATTTAGCAAAGAAGCTAGAGTCACCAGGCAAAAGGAAGTCCTGCCCATGATACAATTCCGCATGTATTGTAAAGGGAATTTGACGCACAAATGAAGCAAATTTGAATTTGAATCTAATTATGATTTATCCGTGCCTTCTGAATCTGGTGTGAACATAGCATTAGGGTTAATCCTCTTGGTGATCAGTCTGTTGGCATAAAGTTTAATTGATTAACTTAAATATAAATATATTCATTTAATGGCATAAAAACCATTGTTGTTTGTGCTTTTAAGGGGTAGGTTGCAGTTGATTTACATGTTAAGGCCATCCAAGATTAGACATTTTGTTTCTTCAATAAAATATTAACGTTTATAGCATACAGCAAAACAAAATGAATACGCCTTCTTTTTTGACATCTAGAGTTTGAGCTTTCTGCAACTGACAACATATGGATGCAAACATGTGAGCTGATGCATTTGAAAGTGGAGAGCGAGGGCATTTGTTGTATTGTTCATCACACTATTACTTATAATAAATACTGTAACCTATATAAAAACAAAAAGCATACAGTATCAGCACACATGAGTTTGCATCCATGTATATGCATTATGCGTTAGAAAATGAATCTCATGCTTTAGACTCATTCAGTCATAAACACTCAAAGAACTGTCTGCAGGGCTGTGGGATAAAAGTGTGAGTAATGTTGAATTTCTTGTTTTCTTTCACTTCATAATACTTTAATGTGTCATCAGGAGCAAAGGGTATTAATTTTGCTTTGCCTGTACAGTTTTTTGGGGGGCTCTCAAAGTGCCAGTAGCCATTGACTTGCAATGTGAAATCACCAAGGACATTTTTTAATGAAGAAAACAGAAGTTACCTACATTTTCGCTGGCCTGAGGATGGGTAAATTAACTTTTCTTTTTTCACTGAACTATCTGTCTGATTTTTATATTAATATCGGCTATTATGTGTTACTGGACATAATATGAAAATAATTATTAGCTACAGTAACTGTACTCTGCCAGAATCACATTTTCTTCTCTTTGGGTAGATTTAAGGATTGGATCTAGTCTTAATTAGCTTTTAAATAAGGCCTGTTATGTCCTCGTTTATATGACAAGCTTAGATGACAAGTAAATGTGTGTGCTTCAGCATTGAGAGCACTATGATTGAATGGCCACACATCATCCAAGGTTACTGTTGCTGGAGAATTCAAGAGTTAAATCGAATAGCCACCCCATTATAAGCTCCAACCGTGCATGGGAGACAGTCGTGTTTATACGTGTCAAGAAAGGGTAAAAAAAATCAGCGGCCAGTAGAAAGGAGGCTGGATAGCATTATTCAGCCTGTGCTCAGTTTCCAATTTCAATTAAAGCCAAGCAGAGTGGCCAAGCGTTGGACCACAGCTGCCACTCTAATGGATCAGAACCCTCACACTGAACATTGATTAAATCAACCTCACCAATACTGTGTCCTTCCCCTTTAAGGAACAATAGAAACTAACCGGCAATCACTGCCTTTAATTAGGTATTCCAAGATTTGATTTATCGAAGGTCAGCCAATGAGTTGTGGAAGTTAGTATCTCATTAAGTGGACTGAGTTTCCATTAGCCAGCTTCCCTCCAGTGCTTTCTCTAACAGCGTCCTCTCTTATATGTTGTGGCTTTTTTATTAAAAAAAAAGAAAAAAAAAGAAATAGATTTTAATATCCATGTAATATTTGGATGGAATGTGTTTACACAGGCTATATTGGATTTCTCTCTCCGAACTATTTTCTTAAGTACTTTACATGAGGTTTGTTATTATCGGTTTGTGGCATATTTATATATATATATATATATATATATATATATATATATATATATATATATATATATATATATATATATATATGGTAAGCTTATTGAGCTGGTGGGGGGGGGGGGTGATTTCATTATGTCGTCCGGGTAGAAAGGGAAAAAGCCTACATGTTTCCTATATTTATATCAGTGACCTAGTCAGAATAGGTCAAATATTGATGAAAAGAATCCATAGATTTAAAAAATCTAAATAAAAACATGAAGGAAGGGTAACTAAATTGTTTGGTTTCTTTTTGAACAACAGAATACAAACTTTGTCTGAAATAAAGATATAGCATGAAAGTATAAAAAAAAATGACAGGGATTAAATAATTACTCCTAAAATACAGTGTTTTACTGTTCAATAATTTGTTTGTGTGCACGTGTGTGGAAAATTTTTAACCATCCATCCATTAAATCAGCATAGTGTCAATTCTGACGGATCATGTGACTTATGGCTGGACTATGCTGAAAATTCATATATAGAATTTTAGATATTATATATTTATATCCAGCTGCACAGTAGCTAAGTGGTTAGCACTGTTGCCTCACAGCAAGAAGGTCACTGGTTTGAGCCCTGGCTGGGTAAGTTGTGTTGTGTTTCTGTGTGGAGTTTGCATGTTCTCCCTGTGTTTGTGTGGGTTTCGACATGCAAAAATAGGTGAATTTAATGAGCTACATTGTCCGTAGCGTATAGCTGCGTCCCAAATGGTGCAATTTACGCTATGCACCTATACACTATGTACTTATGCATTTACACACTCAACAGCATAGTATATTAATGTAGTGTCATCCCAAATGGAACGTTTTTTTTTACCAAGCGGAAATTCAAACAGTTTACCTGATGATGTTTGACAGGTGCCAAACTAGTGAAATATTTGACCAATCTACAAAATAATGCCTGCCATAAGTATAACTGCATTCACCATCAGGAGGCAGTTTAATCACTTCCGTAGGGAGAATTTTGCTTTCACAATCCATAATAAATAGAGTAATCTAACGTCAGTGCCCAAAAGCTCCGCCCTTTCTGCTATGTAAGCAAAGCTGCGGCCGTTGAGTGCATCAAGTGTCCATTATTCCACACTTCATTTTACCGGTTGAATGAGTGCATCATTCGGGTATTTAAAGTGCACTTCTTATTTTTAGGGCTTTCAGTGTGAACACCCTGCTTACACTATTTATACTACAAAATTTTACCCAAGTATGCTATTTGGGATGCACTTTATGTATGTTAATGTGAGAGTGTACTGTATAGTTGTTTCCTAGTACTGGGTTGCAGCTGGAAGGGCATCAAAGTATATGCTGGATAAGTTGGTGGTTCATTCCACTGTGGCAACCCCTGAGAAATAAAGGGACTAAGCTAAAGAAAAATGAATGAATTAATGAATGAATGAATATATAAAAATCTTGTATATTTGCACAAATAACTAAAGCCAAGCACAAGACGCATTACTAAAATAAATAATCTCAATACCATAGTGACAGTTTTGTTTTAAATAAAGCACACACATCTAAACAATAAAGACAGTGAAACTGTATTCTTTCTGATTATAAAGAACACTAAAATATATCTACATTTTCATGTTTGTAGGTTTGTAGCTTGCCTAAAAGCATTAAAAGCACTAGTTTGACTATCTTCCTCACTCCTCCAGGGATGACAAATTGAATCATATTGAACAGTGAATCATTATTCATTTAAGAATTCTTCGCGCTGCACTCTGCTATTCACTAATCTTTAACAGCTCCATTGCAAAACACAGATGCATATCAGCTATAATGAGGGCTTGAACTTCACCAACACTCCGAGACATGCTGCACACATGCATTCAAACATGTAAACATGCATGGTAAATATATTCTGAACATGCAAACCAATTGCACACAGACATAAACATGCATGCCCGTGCACACGTTAAACACGTATCCATGCAGGTGTGCATACATGCTCACATACCCATGTACCAACAAAACACACCATCCAAAAAAAACCACAACGGTTATCAGTGCGTGCCTGCAGTTCTCCGGTAAACACACTCCTCCGAATATGTATCCTGGGAGCATTTCAGGAGGGATTAAAAAAGGCCTTCCAACTAATAGGCATAATGGAAGATCAATGTATAACAAGATGGAAACTCGCATGCATAAACAGACCCGGTTACAATTATGCCACAAGATTCTATTTCTGCATTAATCATTCATAACTGCATTACGCTCCCTCATAAACATTCACAATGCAACAAGGCTTTCTCTTTCTCTATCAAAAATACCATGTCTGGCATCTTTTCATAGCATCACATCTGATATTTACAGAAAAAAGTCAAGGTGTGCACAATCACATTTTTTTTTCCATAAAGGCAAGACTAATGAACGGCTATGATACCCTGAGCTGCACTTTCTAACTTCATTAGAGGCAAATGTGGATATCAGTGTAGGTATCATTAGAAAAGCTTTTATCAAGTTACAGAATGTGATAAGGTTAATGAGGAGTTTATAAAAGTGTCTCTGGCGGACGGAAAGAGCTGGCAGGGAGGACGAGACCTTAAGCAAAGTATGCTAGTCATTTATTTCATTAGCATGGCCACCTGTACTTTTTTTTTTTTTTTGAAGGGCTGAACCTTTTAAAACAAGAAGGTCATGCCAAAAAGTAACATTCAAAAGTGCAGCAGCAGAACTTGGTCGTGAAATGAGCTGTAGGTCACGGTGCTGTTCTTTACCTAGCGCTATAGGTCGAAGTCAGTGGTAAAGTAACATTCCTAGAGCGTCATAGGACAACCGGCAGGATATGAAACGAAGAAAGGAGGGAGAAAAAATAAACAAATAAATGAATACAGGAATGGAAGAGGAACTGATGAAATGGAGCCAAGTGTGACGACCTGCTGTAAGAGAAAGTGGAGTGTGTGTGAGTGTGAGTCTGATTGTGTGTGTGGGTTGGGGGGGAGAAAGTGATCACACAAAAATGCAATAGACGAAGCAACTCACCCTTGCAGCGCGACGTGCTAGCAAGAGGTGCTGCGACAAGGTGACACGAGGGAATAACATGTGGTCTAAAGACCAAAGGAAAGTAAATTAAAAACCACCTAGTGTAAAATCATCAATATGTAGCTGTATATCCCTCTTTCAGCAGAGCATATGTACTATTACTTGGAGCATGTCCACAGGGAGAAGCTACTGTTGTAGAGAATTCCAGAGCAGTGCAAATTTGAAAAGAAAAAGACTGATATTTCTACAGACATTGTAGCACAAGTGCAATATTATATAGTGTTTTTTTTATTTTAAGATAAAGCTACAATAGGCTAGAGCAGGTTTGAGTAAATGTGCTTTATACAAAACACTTAGATATTGTTTTCTCTCGTTCCCCCTTTCTTTTGAACACTGCACCTGTCTGCATTCGTCTCAGGACTCAAGGTGAAAGATAAGGTTGCTTCGAGACATTTTAAAAGGTAGCCTAAAAATGACGATTCATCTCGCTGGTAGCATGTCTGAGGATGTTATAAAAGGTTTTCTGTGTTCCCAATGCTTCAGTGATGGACTGTACGTCCTTGGAGCTTTTCAAAAATCCCATATTTATTGGAATTATTTAGCAAACTTGCCAATGACTACATCTTTACACAGGGAAATAGAAGCAAGACTGTGAAGGATTCCTAAAAACATGCTGTCATGACAGAACATATGGATGCAACGTGAGCCTTAGCCAGCTCCCTTGAGTGTCGAAGAAGTGTTTAGACATGTAAACGTGTGCGGTGTAGATTTAATAAGTGTTCGTATAAAAGGGACTGGGATCGAGCTGGTTCTGATGAGCACAGCCGTTTGCATCATAGACAAGTGAATTGTACCTTTAACTCTCGCTAAAACCTTAGTCTATTTTCGGGTCCCCTTTGAGTTGTGGTGAAATGATGGAAAATGATATACATCTGCAGTCACTGATGTGAGAAAGCACAATTTGATAGTGATCAAGTGCCTTGGGATAGGGACTGAAATAGGTTTCGTGAGATGTACGTTTAGATGATCACATACGATCTGCTTAAATCTGACTTTTTAGTTTTTATTCTCTTTATAATGGAGGAAACATTAGTCCGGGGTCCTTTGATGGGGGCCCAGTCGTAAATTTAGTATTGTGTCCCCAGATTTTAAGCAAAGGCTCTGCGAGCAATTATGGTAAAACAGTATGGCCAGCTGTCCAATTTTGTGCTGTTGAAAGGGAGGCATCACCTTGTAATGTTTAACATTTCAACCTCATCAGAATGTGTCCAACCATCATGCATTCAAAACAGGGCAATTTAAAGACCACACAGCAATGACGGATCTCTGTGTTGAGGACACATCAGTTGCAGATATATTGAACTGTAATTGCATCAGGAGGAATGTTTATAAAGTAGGAATTTCTTCAGGCTGAAGCAATATAAGTGGCAGGAACACAAGCATTAGGCCCCGAATCCAGGCGCAATATTGCAAGAGACCCAGGGCGAGAGAAACATTGATGTAATTTCAATATTTGAAATTGGCAAGTTTAATTTAGAGTAAGAACAAGCCAATAAGCTGAGAAAATAGCAAATACAAGAGAGAAAATTACCTTGCAGGATGAAAAAAGTGAAAAGACTTAAGGAATGTATAAAAGTAATCTCCAAGTGGAAATTAGAAATCAACCCACAGAAAGGGGAATAACGGAAAAGAAATATTACTGTCCACTCTCTAAATCAATATAAAATTGCTACAAGACAGAATTACCATGGTAACTCGAGTAAAGAATGAAGCAATTCTTATTATTTCAAAATAAAAACCGGTGCCTGAAGCCCTGAGTTTTATTACAGCAGCAGACAGATCAGGGGTCTAGTATTCATTTGAAACATTGCATTTCAAGTACATGCGCTAGTAACCAACGGATTTCATTGGTCAGTCGGCATGCAGGGCTCGTAAATTAAACGGTAACCAAGAATTTATCATCAGAATGAAGAATGGAAGGTGTTCTTTTCTCTTTTTCAGGTTTTTACAGAGTCCAGCGATGCGAATGATCAATCCTGAACAAGTCCACAATGAGGACCCAATTATTCCATCCAATCCAGATAGTTTTAAATACCTTGAAGGGAAAGAAAATGGCTGAATAGCGTATTTCTCCAGAGAGAATTAAAAGTCAACCGAGAGCTTCTTTTATTTAAAGGTAGTCATGAAAAGGAGTTGTGCTTGTTCTGTACCTTAACACATTTCCCCAAACCATGCGAAGAAAGTACTAAATGGTATTGTGCTATTGCCTGAAAGCAGTACAGCTTTTTTTTTGCCAGGATCAAATACAGTGCAAGGACAACTGATGACAAAGGCAGCAAAGCTGAAATGTGAAAGGGCTGATAATTTGGGAAGGCAGTGTAATAGTAGTACAATAGCGAGAGTGTGCACAAGCCCCGCATCGCTCTACTTTCAATCTCCTGTGCTTAGTACATCATTACATAGTATACAGCGATTTGAATGACCTCATATTTCACATAGGAAACTGTACATATTTTAAGACTTCCTAATAGAGCCTCCCAACAGCTTAGGGTGAATTTGTGGATGGAAAACTAAAGCAAAACTGCTTCGTATCACACTTTTTGGAGGATGTTGAGGAAAAGGTAACTAGATAAGTCTTCTGTTGCAGGATGCAGTTATTTCAAAGACTCGCATTGACAGCCTTTAAAAGTTCAGTTATTGAAAACCAAACACATACATATCTTCTGTAGTTTACAAAATCATTATAAATACAACATTATGACTTATTTTTTGTATTAAATCTGCAGAATCACAGTGTAAGTTAATACGTACTGAGGACCTGTTCATGTTCACAGACAACATGAAAGTCGTGCTTATGGTTATTCTTTCACAAGGGTTTCACAATTCATTGAATTCCTCCCTCACTTTTAATATAGTACAAGATGTACTGAACTGAGAATACTGTACCTCTGATATATTTAGAGCACAGCCTTATATTAGGATCAGACTTATCTGTTCAGTTCCTGTGTTAGTTAAAAGTGTGTGTGCATCTGTGTTGGTATATGCGTGTATGAGAGAGAGGGAGAGAGAAAGAGAGAGAGAGAAAGCAGATCCAAGCTGCTTCCCCATCCCTGCCAAAATGCCAGCGCAGTTGGTCGGCACCAGCACGCAAAGGGTGAAGCTTTTAGGCAATGAGCAGCAGGTGATCTAAGCTTTTCTGTAAGTCCTAATGCTCCTAAAAGCCACTCTCCCTGCTTCTGTAATTGGGCATCAGTAGTTAATGTAGTATTGACTGCATTACATGCTCCTGTGCATCCTCTCCTACTAATGCCATTTGCATCACCTTGTACATTTACCATATTGCTTAGCCAATAGCTGTTAAAAGCAATCTGAATCATGAATCATATGGGGAACTTTTAGCAAGACAGACATCCAAAGGAGACAATTTACAGTTGAGTTAATCTGGGTACATTAGCGCAACATGGATTGAGCGAGACAGACCAATTTATGTTTCTACGGCAATCTCTTTATTGGTTTTTAGATGGGTTAGTGAAAGGATGGTTGGCTCAAAGAGATATGAAATATCCATTTTCAAACATAAATATGGGTCTGAAATGCAAGCCGTTAGTTTGGGGGGGAAAGGGCCCCTGGCTAAAACTAAAGGTGTGTGTGATGACAGTATTCCCAGAAACATGACAAGAAAGGCATTTTAGGTCAAAGACGCTTTAAAGGGATTATTTCCCATTTCAACACAGTTTAAAAACGTATTAGAATACAAAAAAAAAAAAAAAACGGGATTCAGCTTCACCACAAACTTGTCAGCACCACAACCTCCAAAAGAAAAGTTTATAAACGGTTTCCATAGGAACCAGCCAGCAGCGTAAATACAGAGAAGTGCATTGCTCATATGGCTATAAAACGCTGACATGTTTACAAACGCAATACACTGCTATCCAATTGGTGATGTATAAATGTTGTCGTTTACATCTTTCAGTAAAGGTTAAGGTTCAAATGCTCTCACCTGTGAGCGAAGACACCCGCTGTTGATAAAACATCTCCGTAACTTCACAGATTTGCACGAGCTCTAACTAACACTGCGGTGAATGCGGACGCTACGTCTTTCTAACAGATTATCAATATTCATATACAAATGGACAGTGAGAGAAGTACACCGTATTCGGCATGTCTCTCCCGACTCAAAGTGTTTCAGAGTCGCGTTCGCGCTCTCTCCCTCATGTAAACCTGGCGAACGTACGTGTCCGTTTGATATGACAAACGAACTGGAGCATGAAAGTGCCGTTCAGAGGGAAAATGGACGCTAAATGCTGCGTTTCCTTACTGTCCCGCGTTCTTCATAGTCATGCGGAGCAAATGAATGCACTAACAATCATCCGTGCACTTACCCTCTTCCTTGTCTAACACCATCGTCCTGAGGAGCGAGGAGTCCGGCTCCAGGCGATCCGCTCTCGGCTCCAGCACACTTCTGCGCGCGCCGCTCGCGTCTCTGAGAAGAAATTGCTTTGCAACAACAAAATAATAATCGTCCGCGTTGCTGCCACAAGCTTTAACTATACAGGCTCGTCTGTGTTGGTTTTCCGCTGTTCAGAGACAGAATGCCATGTAGAGAAGCATATGCGTCGGTTATTCTATTGTTTAATGTATTTCGGAGATTACATGCAGCGATGTCCCCCTAGTCGCGTTCGCGTGCGCAGCGCGTCAGTATAATATCCACGCTTGCAATTAACGATGTCTAAAACTAAAGTGAGACGCCACGGTGCATTCCATTCGAAAATGAAACGACTGCACTAACTCAAATCTAATTTAAACTCCCGTTTAAATTGAGCTGCCGCGAAGAAGCTATTCTCGGAGTAGAAACGTGTTCCTCCCAGTTCTCATTTGCTCCGAAACTGTAACTATATTCAAGAAATCCAATTCTGAGGCTGACAACTCCTAACAGCATGCTCACGCTGCCTCTCTCACCCAATTTATGCGCTCCGCGCGCTCCTGCTACTGAATAAATGCGCGCGCTTCCCAGAGAGCCACGGATTCCCCTGTTAATTAAATCAATTCATTATGCTCAGATCTGATTAGCAGCCCTTCCCCCCTCTTTGAATCAATTATTCAATACACAAACATAATTGCTTGTGCCAGAGGTGTCTAAGTATTAGCTTATTTAACTCCAAGGACACTAATTACCCCTAGGGCAAGGGAACTTTTCTCATTAATTCTGACAAAACACAAAAGCACAGCTAAGGGAAAGTGTGTGTGTGTCTAACAGAGTGTGTGTGAGTGTTTTTGTGAAGTGCTCACAGGGGATGTGTGTGTGTACGTGTGTTCTTGTGTGATTGTGATGTGTGTTATAAATAGAGAAAAGAGGGTTTGAGCTTTTAAAAAGCGTTTTAAGCAGTTCTCATGATCTAATTTCTTCTCGTTCTTCGCTCTTGTCATTATAATAATACTCCTAGATATGTATGATAGGCTAGACGACTCACTTTCCATATTCAGATAAACAGTCATTTTGAGAGCCACAACACAACAGATGGGCTGTGTTTTGATTAGTGGTGAGATAGGAGAGCACGTTTGGCTCTGGTAATATAATTGTTAGCTGTTACTTTGCTGATACAAGTATTGCTGTTTCATGGTGGGCAATTGATGGGCTTTCACCTGCCCTGCGGAGACTCTTATCCAATCAAGGCAGAGATCCACCCCAGATTAACCATTAGCAGAGATGCAGAGGTTACAAGTGCTCTGTTTGTCCATAAGTGATCTGGCATACTAGTTTTTCATTTGCTTTTATTGTACATCACTGTCAAGGTAGAGATGAAAATGTGCCTTGTTTCATGTCTCTGAGATCTGGAACTCCTCGAAGCAGGTGATGAATAGACATAAATTATGAAACTGTAATTCATATCTGCTCATAAGACATTAGGGTGCAAATCTGCCATGCCCCTAGACATTCATTTGTAGTTTAATTTGAACTATAGACTGTAGTAACCTTAGCAGATTGGGATATTGCCCTGCCCCTAAAATCCATTGTTGGAGCCTTTGCTCTCTTCTTCTCTTGCTTGACATGTCTGACTTTTCATTTCAGCAGTGTGATAGATGGATGACTTTTGACCACAAATGTATGTCTGCTGACCTCTTGTGAAGTGAATGACACCCAATTAATCCAATCACAACAAACTGAGGGAACAAGGAAAGCGTGGCCCATTGTAGTTGAATGCTGGACTGCACAAGGCCCCCTGACAGTTAAATGGAGAAACAATAACAAATAATAAGAGAAGCCACATGCTGTTAGAACACTACTTACAAAAAATAAAAAAATAAAAAAAAAATCTTGATATTTAATGATATCCTTGTAACACAGGGTTTTTTGTATTTACTATAATAATAACAGTAAATAAATGCCTAAAAAATCTTAGTTGCCTTAAATTTTTAATCTGAATTAAGATTAACTTTATGAGTCCATTTAACTTATATTATGTAAAACAGACTTAAAACTGCTTGCATAACTTATAAAATTAAGTTCGAACATAATTAAGTTAGTTTAATAAGTTACAACAAACTAAAAACATATGCTGTCATGACTAATTGTTCAAATAATTTTACAGTGTAGTTACTTGTACCTAATTCTGAAACTCTCAAGTGAGTAAATGAATATTTACTCAGTATTTACTCACCCTTAGGTGTTATAGACCTTTTTGAGTTTCTTTTTTATCTTGAACACAAAATAAGATATTTTGAAGAAAGCTGCAAACCTGTATTGGCATCAATAATAGGAAAAACAAATACAGTACTATGGAGATCAGTGTTTCCAGCTTTCTTCAAAATATCTTCATTTGTGTTCAATGGAAGAAGGAAACTCAAAAAGATTTGAAACAAGTGAAGGGTGAGTAAATGATGACATAATTTTCATTTTTGGGTATCCCTTCCCAGCAGGCACACAACATCATAAGGTATTACTATTACAGTAGGTTAGATTTAGGTCATGACGTCAGATTATTTTGACATCCAATAATAATTAGGTTGATTTTAGGTTGTGTTGGAAAGTGACCAAAATCCAATGTCTGATAGATGTTATAGTGGCAATGTCCACACAACGTTAAGGTGTAGCATAATTAGATGTTGACATTTGGTCGATTTTTAGGTTGGACGTTGGACATTGACGTTGGCCTGACATTGGGTTTTGACGTCAACCCGATTTTCATTTCCAAACAAAATCCAACGTCATTTATATTACTCAGTACTGTACAGATACACTGTAATAAAGGAGCTGTAAAGTAATGTGTACCATAATTGACACATTTAAACTCTGAAGTGGTTTATTACATTATTTACACAATATCCCTATCAATAATAAAACTGGATTTTGAAAACAGTACAGTTATGGTCTCCGTCTAAACTGCAAAAAATACCATTTTGTAAAAATAGTGATGTGCCTAAAGATTACTTGCCTAAAGATGTAGGGCAAGTAGAGTAAAAGTACCTGTTTTAAATATTACTTAAAGTATGAGTAAAAGCTATACTGTACCTTACAAAAGTACTTAAGAGTAATGAGTATAACACTGTAAAAAGCTGATGCATTTACATGTAATATGTGGATGTGTGTAAATACAACATTCTTTAGTGCATCTAGTCATTGCCCAGGAGGCACACAATGTCATAGACATTAATACCAGGATAGATTTAGGTTGTGATGTTAGGTAACCAAAATTCAGTCTAGCCAACAAATTAGGACAAATTTATTTTGATGCCCAATAACAACATCAAATGACGTTGAGCCAACATCTTAAACCAACGTCATATTGACGAAGAATGCTGACATTTATTTGTCAGGTATGGCAACCAAAATCCAACATCTGATAGACGTCATAGTAGTATTGTTTACACAATGTCAAGCTATAACATCATTAGACATTGATATTTGGTTGCTTTTAGGATGGAAATTGTACATTGACGTCGTCAGCCTGACGTTGGATTCTGATGTCTACACGATTTTCATTTTCAAACAAAATGCAATGTCTTCATGACGTTGGGATAAAACGCTAATCTGGCGTCATGTTGATGTCTTGTGCCTGCTGGGTGTTTAAGGCCATTTCGGATATCATACAGTAAACATCCGTCATCTTCTCATCAGTGACATGCATCTGAACAGTCTCCGGGTCAATGGATGTACAGATTTTGGACGTCTTCTAAGACACTTTTAATGCTTCCAAACAGTTTGCTGCAATTATAAATGGCTCATGTCTTGACATAGTTCATTGTGATGTGATTTACCTTCTATGTGCGATTTGATTGGGCAGGAATCATAGGACTGATTTTTCTAATCAACACAGACAAGAAAAAATAAAGTAGTGGCTGCAGGATGAAGGAAAGTAATGGAGTAAAAATATTGATACTGCTCTAAAATGTACTCAAGAGAAAGTAAAAGTACACATTTTTAAAACTACTTAGTAAATTACAGTTTCTGAGAAAAACTACTCAATTACAGTAGTTTGAGTATTTGTAATCTTTTACTTTACACTACTGGTGACTACTGATCTGACATGCAGGATGTAGAGTTTTAATTGTTTGTGTGGATCAGTGTGAAGGAGGACTGTTTTGACAATAATTAAAAAGAATATTTTGCTTTTAGTGCCATTAGAAAGGAACAAAGCCTGCTAGGAATGACTTCCACAAGTGCAGTGACACGTATCATGCTTTCCTTCTGTATTGATGGTCAGTGATGGAGCGATCCATTGTTTCTTTTATTATTTGGAGGCCTGGAGTGCATCCCCGTTCGATAGCATACTGCATTTGGGGTCAGCTGTGACTGGAAACCATCCTGGAGTGTGGGCCTTGTGTTGCAGAGTTAATTAAAATTCATTTCTGATTGGGAATTAAGCAGGCCCATCTATTTACTGCTGGGGCTCACATACAGCCAGTTCAAAAACACAGCGCAGTAATTAACCCCACCTAATCAGATAGCATAGAGCCGAGTTAGGTTCCCATTTATCCTGGGGCAAACAATCAGTGGATGGTGGAGTCAGGGAGAGGTTGAACAAGAGCCTCTCCTATATTTCATAATGGTTAAGCTGATTATAAACCAATATCAGACATGGTAGTTTTCTGTAACTGCGTTCAATGGAAAAGTCCTGCTTGGAGGAAAGACGCAGAGAGGCCTGTTGTGATGATATCTGGATAAATGAGATAAATGATGCACATGATAGATGGTGCTTGCTTACGTTGTCCTAAATTAATTCAAAAACCAGTTGAAAATTGTACTTGCTTTCTTTCAGTTGATGTGCAGCCATGAATGTGCCTTATTCATCATTCTTTAGTCACAATTTATTTCAATGGTCAGTTTGTTGAATTTAGGTAACATTGCATCTACATGCTAACTAATTCTCATTAGATTATAAGTAGACTGTTAAATTGGGGTTAGGGTTAGTGTAAGTTGACATGTACTTGCAAGTTTCTTATAGTCTGTTGAAGGTGCAGTATCAACAGATATTAAGCAGACAGTCTACTAATACTCAAATGGACAATCAAAATAAAATGTTACTTTTTTATCAAACACGTTTAATAATGCAGATAATTATCTTGTTATGTTTCAATTGTTGTTTCAGAATATATATTTGTAAAGCCCACCCTCTGTGTTCTGGCAGTGTGTTCAGGTCACATATTACTTCTGTGTTGTATAGTGCTCTAACTTTTTAATATTACAATGCCACAGGACCACTTCAGGCTTAAGCAGTGGACAATGGTTGTTTATTTACTTTTCTGACAGTTTATGTAGCCCCTCCTAGTGGCTGCATAATGCATGTTCACTTTTAAGTGAACCAGCAAGATTCTTTTTCAGCTCAGCTCTCCTTCCTGTTACAGGAACATGTTCCATATAATTCAAGAAACTGCCTATGACCTTAGAGAGCCTTGCTACTTGAATATGCTGCACTGCATTTGATTGCTGGAAACAGCAATTTGCAGTCCACCTACTCGTTCCAAATGGGACCAGTCAAAAATAGCTTAGGTGTCATTTGGGGGCAAAGAATCCTCTTCCCAAACATTTAATCCAACTTTAATCCCAGTCATTAAGAATTAGACATGCAGAGCTGTCCGGCCGTGCCTCTAAATTACAATCAAACGGTTACCAATTACACAAATTATTGATGGTAGATTCTCTTTTCAACTGCAAATTAAGGCTATTAAGAAAGGCTCCTTTTTAATGCAAAAGTGACTAATTAACCAACGGATGGGAAATCTGCAGCCCAGATATCAAAAAAAGTGCTCGGCGCACATTGCAGAAACACAAGGGAACCAATTAGTTTAATTATCAAAACAGCTAATTAAAATTGCACAGTTCCTAATTAGTTCTTTGCTTTTGCCTCTAATTGACAGTATGGAGATAAATGGGCTGCCGATGAAAAAGGAGAGAGAGAGAGGGAGAGAGAGAGAAAAGGGGAGAGGAGAAAAACAGGAGAAACTTCTGCGGAATATTTATGCTGACTTTATCTCCGTCTGTGTGGCAGCCCTTGAAAGTGGAAAATTAATGACCTTAATTCCCAAACTGTTTTCCCTCTAACGGCGCTCCCCTCCATGCTCCCGGTACACTCGCCTTTGTATGGGGTTTGCCACCCTGCCAACTACTGGAATGGGGGAAAAGCAGGACTTGGGGGTGGGAAAAAGCCACCAATTCTCCTCCTAATGTGACAGCTCCCACCTAACAATAGAGCGAGATGAAAGACTAGAGCAGATGTAACCACTGGGAGCGTTGCATCATGGGACTGCAACTTTGTCGCAAAAGGGCTTGTGCCATCTTTTCCGAGCGCTAATTTGTCCTATAAAAAGAGAAGTCTGCTGGGATGTAGATAAAAGACATTTGATGGAGGAAAAAAGTGCTTTTATTGAATGTTCAAATGCCAGATGAATAATTGCTCTCCAAACTTTGTATTTATTTTCAGATTCATTTAACCAGCGAGTGACCCGCGCCTGCAGTATTACCGTTTGGCTGCGTTTTATAGGAAAGGCTTCCATCTCACCAAAGGCAGTCGAAGCTAAAAAGCAATGATAATAATAGTTCCTTACATTTCTATATTGCTTTTCTAGACACTCAAAGCGATTTACATAATGGGCGGAATCTTCTCATGCACCACCAGTGTGCAGCATCCACCTGGATGATGCGAAGGCAGCCATAATGCACCACACCGCACACCACCTAATTGGTGGAGAGGAGACAAAGCGATAAGGCCAATTATGAAATGGGGATTGTTAGGAGGCCATGATGAGACAGAGGCCAGTAGGCAAATCTGGCCAGGATGTCGGTGTTAAACCCCTACTTTTTTCGATGGACATCCTGGGATTTTTAACAACCACAGAAATTCAGGACCTCGGTTTAACTTCTCATATGAAAGACGGCGCTCACTGAGCAGTGTAGAGTCCCCTTCGCGATACAGGGGCGTTAGGACCCACACAGACTGCAGGTTGAGCACCCTCACTAACACCACTTTCGGCAGCAACCTAGTTTGTGGTCTCCCATCCAGGTACTGACCTGCTTAGCTTCAGTGGGATGAAGCTGGATCGACGGATCCCGCTACATGATATTGCTTCCCGGGCAATCTTGAATGACAGCCATTTGATATCAAAGACAATGTTTGGAGGGTCCTGTGCTCTGGTAAGGCCCGATCCTGGCTGACTGGCTGTAATCCTGTCTATATCCCCTCACATGTCACTGTCGCAACCGCCCCCTCCTGCACATTAGGAGATAAGCATCTACTAATCAGTTTACTCAGGGGCCTGTGTTAAAATGTAAATTACATTAATGTTCAAATTATGCATTATGGTAGTCACTGATGCCTGGCCCATAGCCTGCATAATGTCCCCATCATTTGGATACAATCTTTCTAGGTTTGTCGTTAATGCACACTGATTTGCCCTGGTCTGGTCAGCATCAAGTGTGATACATCAGTCGACTAGCGTGTGTGGGACATCATAGGAGAGACGCCATTTCTGAATTAGCGGGAGAGGAGCTTTTTAGCGGAGCTGCTCTAAAAGGTTACGATAATAACATGTTGGTTTCTTTTGCCTAGCACTCGCCCATGGAGAAAGACATTTCTGCTCTTCGCATTAATATTTCGGTGCTGGCAGTCGGAAAATTGCATAGGTATTAATTTACTTGTAATCCCAGTGAGTCAAAGTGGATTGCCTGAAGAGCTTTTAGGAACAACATTCGAAATGTGATTTATCTGTCCTCTTCCTGGCCATTTGGAAATTGCACCCTGAAGAGACCCTCGTGTTGCAGAAGCTCTTTCTGCCCTGAGGAACCTGCTGCCCATGACTAACAAAGACGCACGTTCCTGGCTAATTGATTGTCTTCTGTTTTATTTATGGAAAGGCGGTAATTAGTGGCCAGCATAATGTACGCCCTTCATTAGCGCACGGGTACCACTATGGATTCGGCTGCTTTGTTTTAGATGCGCACACCATTAGGAGGAAACAAAAGATGAGAATTTATTAGCGCAGGCTCTTGTAAATATCCCTGAAAAGTCAGTGTGCCTTTAAGGGAGAGCCTTAGCAGGGCCTGTAAAACTTCAGTCAGCGCTTGCTCACTGATTCCATTCGCGAGACGGAATACGTTAAGGAAGAAGCGGTATAAATTTAATTTTAATTGTTTTGTACACACGCCAGTGAAAAGGAACTGATTGGACACAGTTCACAGACAGTATATTAATATGTTATTTTCATATGTTAATTGGTTTGCATAATCTTTTCCCGTGCCTGGTTTCAGAGTACCTGGCACCGAGAAGGGGCCTAGAGAGAGAAAAAGGATGACTCCAATTTACATAAAATCAGACTCTCCGAACATTAAATAATAATGCGTCTGCGAGCCGAAGGTGTGTTCAGTTAGCAGAAAGCACATTTCTATAATTTATACGCCAGCTGTTTCGATGCTTTCGAGTCCATTTGCCTCCCTGCCTGCATTTAATGAAATCTTGTTACTGGAGAATTGACTGGAGCAGAATTGAGATTTTAATCCCATTGACGTTGCGGCATGGAAATGCACACTGGTGGGAACTTTTAATGGAGGATCTTGTAATCAGAAGACACTTGTATTCAGCTCCCTTACAATAATGAATCTCATCAAATGCTCCAGGCCGGGCTGTGCGCGAGCGGCTCAAATTTCAAGGTTTTTGACCATCCCCATTTGAGACATTCCTTGGGGAGAGTGTGATTACTCAAGTTTAGCAGTTTATTGCCTCATCTTTCAATAGCCACTGAAGCACAAAATTCTCATCTAGGTTACTCCTTTTTTTCTTCCTTTACTTGAAGAGCAGGCCAATATAGACTGAGGAACAGCTGGTGACATCTCACCGAAGCACCATGTGAATTGCTATTATGATGAAGGCTATTGTTGTCCAAATTATGTTCAGGTTATTATCATCAGTTTATGAATACTCTCAGAAATAATATTAATAATAAAAATAGTAATATTAATAATAATTCCTTACATTTATATAGTGCTTTTCAGGACACTCAAAGCACTTTACACATTTGGGGAATCTCATCATCCATCACCAGTGTGCAGCATCCACCTGGATGGCGCTACAGTACCCATATTGCGCCAGACCGCACACCACACACCAGCTGATTGGTGGAGAGGAGACAGAGTGATGTAGCTAATTATGATATGGGGATGGTTAGGAGGCCATGATGGACAGGCCAGTGGACAAATTTGGCCAGGATGCTGGGGTTAACCCCCTACTCTTTTTGAAGTAGATTTTTAATGACCACAGAGAGTTTAACGTCTCATCCAAAAAACATCACTCATTGAGCAGTCTAGAGTGCCCTTTACTACACTGGGGTGTTAGGACCCACACAGGCCATACATTGAGCACCCCCTGCTGGCCTCACTTATACCACATCCGGCAGCAACCTAGCTTTCCCCTGTTGTCACCCATCCAGGTACTGACCGGGCGCAGCACTACTTACTTCACATGGGCGATCATGTGAGAGTTACAAAGAGCTAGCTGCCAGAATAAAGGTGCAGGAGCTGGGGCAGCACTTTTTCAAAAGGTACATACTTGTACCTGAAAGGTCCATAATGATACTTCAAAGGTACTTTTTAGGTACATTTGGGTACTAATATGCAACTTTTAGGTATCACTGTGGATTCTATGGGTACAAATATGCATTTTCTGAAATGGTACTGCATCAGTGACAGTTCCTGTACCTTTATTTCTGAGAGTGGAGATTTATTATTTCTCTCAGAAATAATTGGTCATTTGGCAATCCGTGATTAGATATTGTTAATATTCGGTATCATCACTGGCAATGTTGGATGTTGAATGAGCAATTGTGATTTATTTGAGCATCTTGATCAATCTGATTCCACAGAGTGCCTTTTTTAACTTATAGATTAACCGAGTAAACACCCTAAAAGTCTTTTATGTTACATTGTGAGCTCGCTACTAATACAAATACTAATACATCTAATACAAATGTATTGGGTGCAATTTGACAACATATAACAGTTGCTATGTTTCCATCCACCTATTTGTATGCTCATTTTGGATATGCACATAAAAAAACAGTTGATAGAAATGCCAAGATGCGCATAATTTTTGAAAATGCGAATAAAAAAAGTTTTATTCAGTAAGAAAAGATGCAGATAAACTATAATGGAAACACTTTTACCGAACAAATTCCAGTATGTGCATTAAAGTGTGATTTTGTTATAAGAGATCATATGATGATAAAAATGTAAACCAGCAGGGTGACCACATTGTGCAACATCTGAACTGTTGTTTTTAACCATTTTAGTATTAGTGTTATTATATCAATAATGACCTCCAAAATCAAGAATGTCTGTCCGCCGCGTCTGACGTCTTCAAACGCCACCACGCGTTCATTGCGTGTCAGGTTTGCCTTCTGAGGCACAAGTCATTTATTAAATGAAGAAAAGATTGTCGCAGCTTCAAAACTGCTTTATTCTCACATGTTTTATGCGATAATCCAGTTTTGTGTATAAGGTTAACTTGGAGTTTTGGATGGAAACATAGCTATTGTGAACATGCTATGCGTATGTGCATTAGATGTCAGGGATATATTGAGATGAAAAATATTAACATTGTGTAATATGCTGAAAAAAATTAACAACTAACCAGTCCTTATATACAGTATATTAAAAAAAAATAAATAAATAATAAACTCCTTTTGTGGCACACAAGGCTGATTAATGTTCCCATATAAAACAGCTTTATACTGTATATACCTTATATACCTCTACTATTCTTACTTCAATTCACAAAAGTCACAAATAATTACAAACACCACACCTTGCCCACCTGCTAGCTCTACCATGATTGCATGGATATCATAAAAAGTTGCGAGACTTTTTTGGGGGAGGTCCATCAGCCTTGTTTTCCTTTTGTGGAGATCAAGCAGGGACACGGAGGTTGTAGTCGAGGCCGGATTTGTCCATGTTCCTCCTGGAGGTCTACTGCAGATCAATCACTGCAGAGCTGCTCCCACCGGGACTCTCAGTAACATCCACTGATTGCTTTCTGTGGTGGAGGCTGTTAAGTGGGAGCCGCATGATGGGCTCATGGACAACACTTAACGATCAATCAGCAAGGTCCAGACCTATTTCCAACTGCATACAGAGGCCGTCCTACACACCACACGCATTCAGCTGGAGAACCATTCAGGTGGTCAGAAGTGTTTAAGAATCACCAGAGAGAGAGTCCCCATCAGCGCTGGAGTGGAGGCTGAGGGAGGGTTGTGTTGGACAAGGACGCAGGGAATGCGCGTTATTCGCATTCAGTGCTGAATGTTTGGTCATTATTTATAATAGGGGAGATTTGAAAGTTGATATTTTGTTTTGAATGGTGTTTGAGAGCATGACCTTCAAAGAGTCAGTGTGCGTTTCAGCTGGCACTTGATGAGAAGAGCTTGTCTTTGGGATTGGCAGGCATTCTGTTGTTTCCCTACCAATTTAAATACACCAGACAAACAAAGCTCTGCGAAAAGGCAAAACATATCTACCCAAGCGGAAATACTTCATATGCTGTTCTTTACCGCAAAATGTAATGATCCGTTACATTCAGTACCATGTCTTTTAGAACATTGTTGGGTTGTGCAGTATTTCCCGAATGCAATATAATCCAGTCTGTAGCACAGGCCTTTATATGAAATGTATTTTAAGTGCCTCCATAGAGCAGATGAAGCTCTAATGGCGAGAGAGCTACTTGAAGTTTTCCCATTGATTAAGGATTCCATTGACTTAATGAACCTTGTGCCTTCTATCAGACAAGCAGCCAATAAGTTCTAATCTCCCAAACAGATGTCAGGCACAGACTAGCTATAAATGAATTGATCTGTTCATCTTCCACAAATGGGAAAATGGCAAAGTATTGATATGACTCCCAGCATGGTGTGATGGATCAGGGATGGTGTTAAAACATGATCCATTAACTAGGAAGTGATCAGGCAGTGACGTTAATTAGGATTCTTCCAAGGTATATAAGATGAAAAGTGGGAAGATTGTTAAATTGCAAAATAATTTTTTTATTTTCTTATACTGCAAGACAGTGGAGATTAGAGAAAAAAATATATTTTACAACATTTGGATGTGACTGTTTAGTCTTATTTGGAGTTATGCTAACAATAGTGAAAGAACTTTTAAGCAAGTACATGATAAAAAAAAAAGCTTAAACATGGATCCAAATGAGATACTTTTAGATACCTGGCAGTTAATTCGCGTAATCTGGCACGTGATAGTAAATTCCTTAATTAATTGATAAACCATATTTAACTGTTAACTTGTAGTTCTCACAAACTGCGTCAAGACAAACTAGTGATCTATTTTTCATTGCCTGAAACTCTCTGACAGCAGATGAAGGTCAAAGGAAAGACACTTTCAGTCATACAAAGAGAAGCTGGTTCAAGATCTGTGATTCTTTAAACATTCCACCTTTACAGTTTCTCATTCAACTCATTCAAGTCTCCTAAAAAGACTGGTTGTTCATGATAAACAAATGCACAAGAGCTTTCTGTAGCATGAGTGGGGCCTCTAATACAGCTGCAGTACATGATGGAGTGAATGCAAATGTTTATAAGAAGCTTCTTCAGAAACGCATAGTTCCTTCCCTTCATTAATTGGTCAAACAGCCACTAATTTTCACACAGCAAAATGACTAAAGCAATTTCTTAAAGCTAAAGACAAAAAAATACTGAAATGGCGGCCCAAAGTCCTGAACTGAACTTGATTGAAAATAGAAAATCTTTGGTGACAATGTTGTTGTAACATATTTGTTGTAATCTTTCTTCATGCTACAGTCATTTATTTTCTCTAATTTTGATTACACTTCGTATTACAGAATAAAATCATGACTGTATTTTCATACTTGGTTACTGATCATTTTTTTCACAACTAATTAAGTATTGCAGTATTTAGAAAGCGTTAGTATTTAGAAGTAGTTGGTGGTTTTTAAGAAAATTCGGAATAAGTTAGTAAATAATTAATAAACTTTTTAAATAAACATTTATATATATTATTTTTAAGGCATATAGTAGTAGTTACTCTTTACTGTATGTTAATAAATGTTATATTAACTCAACTTTATGCTGTTTTTGTGACCTACTCTAAAGGACTAGTTATGAGGACTATTTATGCTTTATAAATCTCATATAAATGTTCAACACTGTGGCTCAGGGATAAGCACTGTCGCCTCATGGCAAGAAGGTCACTGGTTTGAGTTCCGGCTTGGTCAGTTGGCATTTCTGTGTGTAATTTGCTTTTTCTCCCTGTGTTCAAGTGGGTTTCCTCTGGGTGCTCCAGTCCAAACACATGCGCTATAGGTGGATTGAATAAACTAAATTGCCCATAGTGTATGTGCATGAATGTGTGTATGAATGTTTCCTAGTACTGGGTTACAGCTGGAAGTGCATCCGCTTTGTAAAACATATGTTGGATAAGTTTGTGGTTCATTCTGTTGTGGCGACTCTAGATGAAAAAAGGGACTAAGCCGAAGGAAAACGAATGAAATAATAAAATCCCTTATATTAAATGCTCAATATGAAATGTAAAATAAATGCTCGCAATCTTATCTAAAAACAAAATTTAAATTTTAAATTTGCAGAATAACAGCCAGGAGTGTCAAAATACAACATATTTTGATATAAATACAGCGAACAATATAATTTTATTATATAACATTAACTTTAGTGTTTCAGTAGTTTTAAGTGATTTTTAAACTGTTCAATAATTTTGTCTTTAGAAAAGATTGCAATTTTTTTTTATTTCATACAGTTTCATTTGTGTATCTTGAAATTATTATTTTTTTGTTATGATTCAGTCTGTTCTTTTTTTTCTGCTTAGAGTATAATTAAGCCTTTAATTGTTATTTTATAGGGGATTTACAAAGCATAAATAGTCCTTACTTTAGAATAGGTCACACAACTGTATGAAGTTGTCTTAATAAAGCATTTATTAACATACAGAGTAACCATTACTATATACCTGAATAATAAGATATACTCAACCTGACAAAAGTCTTGTTGCCTATCCAAGTTTTAGGAACAACAAATAATAACTTGACTTCTAGTTGATCATTTGGTATCCGAAATGACTAATTTGAAAGGCAAAGCCCTCTAGATTGGGCTTTTTTTTTTTTACCAAAATAAAATATGCCTTGATTTTTAATTATTTTTTTTATTAGGACCGTAAGGTCTGACTTTGCTTAGACAACAGTCTTTTCACTTAACAGCAATAATGTACAGTATAGAATATAAAGTCATGGTGCAGTGTAAAAAGAATTAATATTGCATATAACTCCCATGAGCTTGGTGGACTGCATCCATACATCTCTGCAAT